>NW_017257255.1:80812-118559 GCF_001594055.1 Mycetomoellerius zeteki | reverse complement strand
CCTCCTATGTCGCAATTTCCACAGTACCCAGAACAACAACAGCAGCAGCAGCAACAGCAGCAAGAGTACATACCCCAACCACCGCAGTATCACTCGAGTGTCACCTACGGTAGGATTATTAACAATGAAAATATGCATTATGAGAACTATGGACATCAGCCTCAGAGCCCGGTAATTTCCAAGAACGAGCCTATCTTCATATCCGGGCATATTGTGGCGCAACACTCGTCCAGCAACGTTCGTCAAATTACACTCGATCAACGTACTGACAACTATCGCGAGCGCGGCAGAGATAGTCAAGTTGTACAGAATATTATTGCTGCACAGCATCAATTTCAACCGAGGCAAACATGGCCACAGTATGTGAATACAAAATATATGCATCCAAACTCAAATCTACCATACGGATCACCTACAAATACCACTCCGGCTATTAATCCTTCGAACCAAATGAAGCCTTTTCAGCCATATACTACTTATCAGCAGCAGCAACAACAACAGCAGCAGCAGCAGCAGCAGCAGCAGCCGACACCACCTCCGCCGCCGCCGCACATGGATAATGCGATGCACGTTAATATTCGCAGGATGCAACCGCAACCACAGCAGTCACAAATACACTTCAATCATGTACAGTCACAATATGCTGAGCAATCTGGACCATTCAATGTACAAAACAATGCGCATAGAGCAAGCAGACCGCATATGGGAGTAGCTCAGAAAAACAACGCTACTAAAAGACAGGCAAATTCACCGACACATATTTCTTGTACAAATTGCCAAAATAGAGAAGACCAATCTTTCACGAAGCCGAAGAGTCCTGTTAAAGTTCTTCAAAGGGAAATGTTGACGGAGCGACAAGATACAATTAATCATGCAGAGAACAAAGGTCCAGCGGAAAAAATAGATGAACCGAAAACTATCCCGGTGACAGATTTAGATGAAGATCTAAAAAAGAATGATGAACTTGTGATTGATACGTATCCAGAAAAACAAGACGTTTGTAATTCGGAATTCGCGCATATCATCGATGAAGCGCCGTCATGTGAAGAAAAGAATTCTGTAAAACTAGAATCCAGTAAAATATCTTTGATGGAAATGAAAGAGACGGAAGTGCCAGCTACACAATTGACTCTTCAGAAGAATGCCAATAAATTTGTCAAAGGCAATGCGCGAACGCGAAGAGCGCAAACAACCAAAGATGATAAGCATAACTCTTCGGAGAGTCCAAAACGTTCACAACCAACGATGAATAGCATTATCAAGAGTGTATTCAAGATTAACCCAGGCGGGTCCAGTGAGGAATCATCCAGTAAGAAAAAGGCGAATGGCCAAGCAAAGCCGACTAATGGCAAAGCGATGTACAAAAATGAAGAACAGGTACAGCAGGGATATACAATATTGAAGAAGGAGGCTCAGGAGGAGATGGTGAGTGAGATCGCTCAATTATCTATTCAAGACTGCAAGGACGTGACTGAAGTCGCTCCCGTACTCTCGTGATAGCCAGGTCTACAGCTGGTACTCAGCTGTATCAGCGCGCGACCAAGGGCTTTGTTGTAAATAGATAGAACTTTATTCAATAGAAAGAAGAAACAAAAGACACCGCGGATAGAGGAGAGGAAGGGGGAAATACATCTTTGACAAAATCCAGACCTTTGAATGGAATTGATACGTCCTTGAGACGGTTTTGATTATCATCGCGCGAATACCTCACTCAATATCATTTGTGATTTTATATCTGTCACAGTGTCAAATTCTTTGATATTTGAAGGTAGCACTGTCATTTATTGAAGACACTTCAATAGTCGATATTTTAATTTTTAATGATCCACAACTACCCGATGTAAAATTTTTTTGTTATTGAAAAGTTTATACTTCTTGAAAAATCATGATAAATTCCAAGTCTAAAATAAACAAGATAACAGTGTAGATCGTTAAGGATTAATCAGCAGCATCAGCGGGCTGTGAGAATTATTGCGAACATCGCAAATGTGATCATACTAAAGTAATGGTACTACGTGTGTGATATCAAGGAACGTATTTATCAGCTTTAGTCGACTATGGAAATGTCAAGAAACTTATTCGCGATCGAAGCTGGGTACAATTTGAATTCATGTATAATTTAATTCATCAATTTTTATGATCGTTTTCTTGAATCGTTTTAAGTAATAGTTTTAGACGTTTCAGTATCTATTATAGTTTTCATATCACTGTACCTGTAATTACAAAGTTAATTGAGTTTCAAAGTATCGAGTTTTTATTGCAGTGGAATTTATTAAATTTTTTTTATCTAGATTAGCCTGATGAAATAAGATGAATCTAATTCTTTTTACTCTATATTTTATAAAAAAATAAGCATTTAAATGAAATATTATAATTTGTTAAATGTTAATTCCTATTTTGAATAAGTATATATATAATATGGATATATATCTATATCTACTCTAAAGATAAGTATAAATATTACTTGTTTGCTATTTTTTACTGTACCCACTACGGTGACGAATGTGATCACTTGAGAGCATAAATTCACGCTTGCTAATCAAGATCCGTCTATTTAGTAATCAATCTGCTTCCAATATCTCGCGGCAAATGAGTCAGATAAACAGAGGAGGTAATATTAAGATATTTTTAAGTGTAATGAGATTTTTGAACGCTGCCTCATTGTCTCTACGCACGAAAACAAATTGAAATTAATTTTAAATTGAAATAAGCATCATAGCTGGGTAAAAACGCCGGCATGTTTCTGAATGTTACTAAACATTGTGTCATGCGATGGTTTAGATGTCTAAATTATCGAAGACTCGTTTAAGCATCATTCAATGCAGTAATAGGTTGTATATGCGAGATCGGAGATATTCAACATTTTTGTTAGATTAATTGATGGATGTGCAAATCAGTAATAATCATGAAATTCACTCCATAATTGAAATGTCTGAACCTGTTTTGTGTTTTGCCCAGCTCCATTAAGTATACAGCGATCTATAGTTAAGAAGAATTTGTAGGTTTAAGCCGGAATAGTATGTCATTTAGGCGAACGTTGCTGTAGATTTATGAAGAAAGAAGCATTTCATTATAGAATATAAAACTGATTATCTCGTACTTATCTTTCCATAAAGCAACTGGAAAATTTCCATCAAAATTTTTACATGGCAAAGCTTCACATTACATTAAATACGGTAACTATCCAGTTGCACTGTACTCGAACATTTCGCAAAATTTTAATAGAATTTATATTATCGTATAATTGAATAAGTTCGTTTAAATTTTAACATAATTTTGCTTCAACAACATTTTGCTGCAACGATTGTCGTAAAAATATTTTATTGGAGTAATATCATACTGGTTTTTAGCATCATCAATAATGTAAATATCTTATGACCTAATAACGTACTTGAATAGATGGTTTACGATTTATGTTTCAAAGGTTATGTAATTACAATTTGTTGTAATTACAATTAATAATTTTACAATTTAAAAAATAGCTATCATTCAAAGATACCAGACAAAATATGAACAAATAATAAATTAAAAAACATGAAAAATTTCTTGCGAAAAATACATTATTTATTAATTAGATAGACAATGCTTGGCCAGATTGTGACATTTCGAGGAAAACAAACGCAACTGGATTACTACTGTGCCTGAAATATGAACGGAGCGTGAAATGTGAATAAAGCTTCTTTTTTTCGAAATATACAATCAGTGAGTCGTTTTTTAATCTTATCGTTATTCTGGATGTTAAACTTTACAAAAATAATTTAAATTTATATATGTTTTAAATTTATACGTATTATATTATCATAGAAGCGCTAAAAATATATAAATTATATATATATTTAATAAGAAAATATATGTATATTAAAAATCTTGATATTTTGTTTAATTCGACGAATTAAACAAACTAAATTGGGAAAAATTAAACGACTCATTGGTCGCGTTCGTACAAAACCGCATCTATTTTCTTGATTGCCTGATCTAATTTGTCGATCATATTTTAGTTTCTTCAACATTATTCATAGCATGAGTTTTTGTTCCAACGATTGTCCTCCACGCGTCAAATACTCAGAGTCAATTTGCGATTTAGAGGACGAATCTGCCATTACAAACTCGCTGTAATCTCGTAAATAATCGAGAAAACGTATAGGGTTATTACATAATAACCGATCTGAGGAAACCTCATTTCTCGGTCGGGCATACTTCGTTTAATCAGTTTAAGAAAGAAGATACTTGCATGACGTACAGTCTGATCGAGACTAATCGGTCAATTATCGCGCGCACAATCGCCCAATTATTTTTTGATTAGTCACGACTAGGTCACATACATTTTCTTATTTAATACGTGATGGAACTGTCTAAACGCACATCACACATCGACGATTTTGTTCCTGAAAAACGCTGAATAAAAACAATAGTTTTAGCAAAACCTAATATTTAATGCGTTATGTAGTCATCGATGCTCCTAATGCTAACAAACGGTCTTCTAATGTAGCGTGAAAATAGCGTTTGGCCTCCAACAAATGATATACTGTCATTGTATTTTAACAGTTTTGAACAATCGCTGCCACAATAAGAGTAGCGGATAAAGCTGCCATTTTTAAATTGAAATAGTTGGAAAGAGTCGATTTTAATCGCGCAATATCGTGTGTGTGTGCGTGCGTGCGTGAGAGTGTGTGTATGTGCGTCCTTGTATGTATTTAAAATTGTTAATTGGCTGTCTTAGACTTCAACGAAGTCGACTTTATCAAAAATATATTTTTGTACTTCGTAATATAGCTTCTTGGCTGAGAACAGGGCAATTTAGGAAATCGCGAAATTGTTCCTCAAAACTAAATATTATTTTTTTACGAACAAAAAAGAATATGTTAAATAATCACATCGTTACCATGCTTAGAATTTAATTCTATATCTTATTTTCATGTTTTGTTTATATTATAAATATTAAATAAGACTTGTGTGTTTTTTATTATTTTTAATAAAAAGCTCTGGTAAATTATAATATTCGAATACAAAATGAACAATTTGCTTATTGCGTTCTTATAGAAACATGAAAACCTATATCGTAGGAGTTATTTCTTGTAATGGAGTAAAAGTATTTGGAAAATCGCGCTTTGAATGTTAACTGCGAAAATTAATATATGTAAGTATGCCTGTAAATGTTCGGAAACGGCATTTTATAGGAAAAAAAATCTTCAGTGATGTCGCCATTCTTCTAACATTCTGGGTATATATCTACTAATAGTTTTAAGAGACCTCGATTCGGACTACAGGGAGACTCTTTGCAACTATTTAAATTTGTGAACCGCACTTTTATCGTGATCCCTATGTCATATGCTTCGACATTTTAGAATGTACTTGTGAGCTGTTCGAACCGAAGAGAATCGCCTCCTCTCGAATTTTATTCTCGGACATTTAGTCGCGTTTGTTCAGTGTATTTGAGATGCTTCGTTATAATAATGTTACGAGAGAGATCTCAGCTCGCGAATAATTACTTGTTTACGTACAGTCGCACGGAAAGGACCAATCCGCAAAGAGAGTGCAATTATAAACGCGGAAAAAAGAAGAGATAAAATACATGCACGCCGCATTAAATGTGATGATGCGAAAATACCTCTGTTATTTTTGAAAATCGCGACTTTACGATTTATCGGCTAAATTCTCCTAGAAACAGTATAGGAATAAGGCTCTGTAATCACTATTAGTGACATTATTTTGCAACTTGAGTCCTTTCTACGATGTAGACGGTTGTTATATTAAGTACACTAAGCGCCATGACAGCAACGACTCGGTTAAACTGCGTCGCGGCATGCGAATTAATGTTATTTATTCGCGTGATTTTTACATTCGAGAATGAGATGTAGCACGGACTCAAAGGGAAAACAGCGGATTCAACGACGATACACCCTCACGAATAATTTATAAGATGCGATGTGCTTTTTATTCTGTAGGATCAGCAAACTTTCATGTTTCATGAACACTAAAAATCCACGCAAATTATAATTTACTATAGATACATACCGGTAAAAAATTTATCATGCAATGAATATGATGTATAAACATACATAAACATGTATAAATATTCATAAACATACATAATTTTATATGAAATATGTCGATACATTCTTTTTTCTCTTGTAAAATTACTTTTTAGTGTAATAGAAATAATAATAACAACGTTAAACATTAAAAATAATTAAAAGGATAATTTTCGCACTATTTGTTTTAGAAAAAATCAAGTTCGAGAAGAAATGTAAAAAAAAATTACTTATGTATAATTATATATAAAATTATGTATAAGCAATTTTTTTTCATTTTTCGAAACTTGTTTTTTTTTTAAACGAACAATGCGAAAATTATCCTTTTAATTATTTTTGATGTTTTCACATTACTATTACTATTTCTATTACACTAAAAAATAATTTTACAAAAGAGAAAGGGATGTATGAATATGTATATGGACATATTTCATATATAATTATACATATTTATGAATATTTATACGTGTTTGTGTATGTTTAGATATATTTATACATATTCATGCATGAGGAATTTTTTACTTGGTAGTGACTTGTCTTTCGCCAAATGCAGAAATTCAATGAAAAAAAAACAATGTTTTAAACAAATTGTTTAATTTCGCATATGAAATTATTACTGTAGCTATACGATAACAATGATTTCTAATAATTACAAATTCTGATCCTGTCAATATATTTATCTGCGAATAAAGTATACAATTAGGTATCTCTTTCCTTTTTTTATTCTTTTTTTTCTTTTAGTTTTCACTCGAATACGAAACAAATGGCGCTTAGTGCGCATTGGCGGACGTTTATTTATAAGTTTATTTAAGGTGAATTAAATTTGTGTATTTTGCAAAATGCAGATCTTTAATAATGATATTGAAATACCGTAATTCTGAGTGCTTCTTTTAAGTCTTCGGAAAACAGCGTATTTGAACGCCGATGAACATTTTGTCAGTTTTATGACTTTATTACGGCGTTTCTCTTTTAATTATAATTTGATAGCGGCTTGGTCCGTTCCTCTGTCAAAATTTTCTTGATGCCGCTCCCTCCTCTCATTATTGTTAATATGTATTCAGTATTTGTGTTATTTTAAATTCTTATTAATTATTATTATTATTGTCCAAGTATATTACAGTTTATTATACCATTATTACCACGAACATTGTAATCTATTATTCTACAATACATGGTTTTTCCAAAGTCTGTCGTTATATAATCTTGCTTTATCCGTTGAACCATACGTAGCACTTAAACATTATTAGTTAAATGTCGTACGTAGAATAGTAAGATAAATCAGTAATGTAAAGAAAATACATAATTGCTTTAAAAAAAATATGTAAACAAAATGGATAATTTTTTTAAATAAGCAACTATGTGTTTTCTGTACCAATTGATTCATCTCATTATTCTGTTCATAAAAGTATTAAGATACGATTATAATAAAATTAATAGCTTACAAGATATTTAATATTTCATGTCAATACATGCCAAAATGAAAATATGTTGTATAATTGGTTTTTTGATATCTCTACTTCAATACTTTTATGTAGAATCATTAAAGGGATCATACACATTGATATTATGATAAAAAAAATGTGTCAAAAGACTAAATCGAAACGTTATATCTAACGGCATAATAGCAATGTGAACAAAGAAGTGTCGCAGACAGGAAAGTGTCCGTATGACTCATGAAGAAATGTAAATAAAAATTTGACTAACAAAATATTTAAAGAATGCTTATGGGAAATAGAAAAGAATAGAAAATAAGTTTACATAGGAGACAGAGACAGAAATATACGTTTTTGTAGGAACCGGAAATGAAATTAAGAAAGGAAAATGTTGAGATCAAGTGTAAGAGTTAGGGCCAGTTTCATCAACGCCAGTCAATTTAACTGATCGGCCGTTAACCGATCAATTGCATTTGCTGTTTAGTAGAATTGACAAATTACGGTTGACAGTTAATCACGATTAAGCTTAATCGGCGTTGGTGAAACCGGCTCTTAAGGTTCCTGAGTAGTCGCCGCGTATGTTTATTGATGTCATAAGCGAGAAATAACACTTTAAAGTTTCTTGCATGTCATTTGTAAATAAAGAGAATGTGAATAAAACAAAATAATCAGATTGCTTTAAAACACTTGTATAAAAATGGATTAAAAAAGCTATTCTGATCTGCCGTGACAGTCAATAAATTGTCGTAGAATGCACGTGAAAAGAAAATAGGCTATGCATATGCATTGAATAAACACACTTTACGTGTCTTTTTATTACTCCTTATGACAATTTATTAACTGTCAGAGCAGATAAGGATAACTTTCGTCCATTTTTACAAGTAAAGCAATCTCGTTATTTTATTTTATCCATATTTTCTTTATTTACAAATGGCATTTAAGAAATTTTAATGTCATTTCTCGCTTATGACATGATTCAATATAGTCGCGGTAAACTATTCAAGATTACTCAGCCTCATTTAAAAGAGATTAGAAATTCAATAGTAGTTTAATAGGATGCAAAATCCAAAATAAATGAAAATAATTTGTAGAGATGCCCGAATATTTAATATAAAAAGATAAGCAGAAGACTTGCTAGATTTAGGCCTATTCTTATTTATTTAGTGTTGTTTTTGCTGAGGTATCCAGATGAAACTTACTAGTCTTGGGACAGAACTTGAATACTCTTTTTGCTTTTATTCAATAATAGCCTCGGGGAAAATTTGATACATGTACGCAACGTACATATACCTACGTTTTAATAAAATAAACTTTGAGATTTACATCAATTGATTCCTGTTTTGAGTCGAGAAAAATTGCGTATCAAATGTATTCTCTGGGTGACTTGAGTAGAGAATATGTGTAGATATATAAAAATACACATTGTTTGGAAAATGGAATCTTAGCTTATTTTTGTAATCTCACATTTTCCGAACAAACATTGAAGAAAACTTCAAGATTGGATGGTCTAGAAATAGATAATTTCATTCACACACGAAGTTTCAAAGTCGAATGAAATAAATTTTATTAATTCACCACAAGTTAAAAAAACTTGAGGATTATAACTGTCACGGTGAGCCAATCAAATTTATTTCACTTCATCTTTAGTTCAATGTTCGAAAAGCTGTGAGATTATTATATACTACTATATGTATATTTTATACAACATCGCTAAGAATGGCTTGAAGTAAAACTGAAATATCGGATCGTTTTAATTTGTATTTTTTCAAATCAGATCTATCAACTTTATTCCGAATTATCTAAGCATTTAAGATTTAGCTTGGCCACTAAATTCTTTATTCTCTTCTTATATAATCGTCATTTACGGTCCTTGTATAATCTTCATTTACGGTCTTAAAATATTCCTCGTTTAATACTGTCAACTTTAGCTCCGAAGCAAAAATGTAAAGTTATCAATAGAAAAAAAAAGTTCAGTACACTGAAAAAAAAGATTGGCTGCTACAGCAAATTAGATGGTAAAATATGGCATAGCATTTTTAATTGGCTGCAGCAGTCAATTTTTGGTTGTGTTAGTCTATCGAAATCCTATACTGACATTGCAGATAGGCTAAAGCAACCAAAAATTGGCTGCTGCAGTCAATTAAAAATACTATGCCATATTTTACCATTTAATTTACTGCAGCAGCCAATCTTTTTTTCAGTGTAGGGATGAGTAAGATTTCGGAGATTTTGAAGTGTTGATACGCGTCGCTCAGACACACGTGTCTATCAATAGTTTACAATCCCCAAAATTTGACCTATATTAAATCTTTTTGCATCGATGATCTTGCGTTTCGATTCCGGGAAATTAGACAGGTCTGTTTTAAATTTCATTAAATAACCGTAATTTGTGCATCACTTACCGCTGTACTCTTATTGCTAATCATTACATTTATATGAAAATTATATAATTATTTTGGGTTATTAATTTGCAGTACCTGTTTAAATGAATTTTTCTGCAGAATATGTAAATTGGATAGAAATTTTCGATAATTTTGATTTAACATGTACTTCCAATAAATCCTTGAATTTTTATTGGAGCTTGGTGTCCCCTAATCGATATTTTTACCTAAAAAAATATTTATTACGTTATAGGACTGAATGAAGAAAATTATTCAAAAAAGGAAAGAGAATAAAACCAGAGAAGATTAAGGGGGCATATAGATTCTACCTAGAAAGGTAAAAAAAGATCGAATTTTTGTTTACTATTTTTAAAGTTTAATATTTTTAAAGTTTAATATCTTAAGAATGTTTCTGTAAAGTCATAAATCGATCCAGCGAAAAGTAGAAAAGTTTCAATTATAGTTGAGCGCGTCGAGAACGCCGATAGACGGACGTATATCTATAAAACAGAATCTTTAATTCAAAGTCTCGCAGGTGAAGAAGAGTGTTTTTTAGAAGAAGAGTGTTTCTCGTTTCTCTATTATATTCATCGAGTTTTCTAACTGTACAACTCGAACGATCAATTTGGTAACAGTTATTGTTTGGACGTTATGTTTTCGTAATGTAAACTGTATCACGAGTGCTAATTGCACAAGTGACAATTGAGTCACGAACGCGTGAAGAAATTAATATAAACGATTACGATTGTCGAAACAAATTTATTAAATATAATTAATATAGAAGAAGACCCTGAGCGAGAATAAATTTATAAACTAAAAGAAATGCAGACTCAAGCGATTGCGCGGGCGCTGTCCCCGACCGATAAGCGCAAGGGCGGTGCGGGCGAAGTAAATTTTTTGTATGTGTGGAGGATTCCAGATTCCGGAGAGCGCATGCAAAAAAAAGGGTCGAGCGAAGGAATCCTACTTCGAGAGGAATGGAAATATTTATAGATCTACACTTACAATATACAATAACAAATAAAAAATGAATCAACATTTGATTGGTCGCCTAGAGGAAAAGAGGATTCCATCAAGAGCCAATTATACCACGTAGAATTGTTTATTGAGATATCGCCAATAAAAAAATTCAATAAATTAAGGTACATATTCAGGAATCGCAGAAACGGTGGATTTTGAGCAGCTCGTAAAAATGTATCTTTACTCGTTAAAAATTTAGATTAGCTCTAGCTCGACGTGTGGAAATTCCACACATGTCAAATTCACATGTATGGAGTCCTCCACCGTTCCAGATCGCCGCTCCTGGATAAGGGGAACGCTGACGGGACAGGGTCGGACGCTCAAGAATGACCAGAAAATCATGGATATAAGTGCGACCGCGGATGGGGTCAGAATTTGAACAAAATACGTCGCGTTATTCTACCCGTCGACTTAATGAATTGTAAAGTACCTACCGCGATGCGAATATCGTTAAGTGGATTTGTGAACTCTAAATGAAAACCACTTGTGTTTAGTGAGAATAAAGTGAACGTTATATTTTATCTAAAACTACTAAGACTATAATTGGCTCTCTCCCAAAGTTCCTTGTGGATCCCGAACCGTGCCGTAATAGGTACAACAACTGAATGTAAAACTTTAAACGCGTGAGTATATCGTGAGTATATATTGATCAACTTGCAACTTTATACACTTTTCCTAAACGCTAAAAACTAGTATGACGTAGGATTTTATAAATCAATAAAGTTTTTGGTAAAAATTCGATTTGAATTTGACTAATTGATTTTATTCAAAAATTGGCTACTACTGCCAATTAAAAATGCTATGTCATATTTTACCATCTAAATTGCTGCAGTAACCAATCTTTTCTTCAATGTACTTGTGCTTTTATTTTATTTGTTTTTTTTTTCAAGTGCCATTCGTTGTCACCAACGCGTAGACGTCTTTCTCTCATAAACTGTGCGTGCACGTTGATTACTTATAGTTTAAATGTCGATTCCGAAAATGGCAATTTTATGTGGAAAGGTTGCCTGGGCAAGTATACCACTCGGTGGTTTGTCATTACCTTCCGAGAGAAACTACGACCGTACGAAAATTTTCGATTCTGCCTGGGATCAAAGTGCCGAGATCTCTAGTGTAGCAGAACGATGTATCTACACCACGCTCGCGCTCATTTTATTTTACTTTATTATAGCTATAGCGGAGCGCGATGCCAATAGTACTACTGTATCTGTTCTATTTTTATTGTTCATTAGACAAATAAATACGAGGACAGAATAGGTTAAAGCTGATTATAGAGTGCTCTTTGACCGCAATCTATCACTATCGTGACAGACTATTTTGGAGCTTCGTGCTGCGTAAAAATATTCCACATTGAGAAGAACCAAGCAAAGCAGGACTTTCCCTTTCCAGTCTATGCCAAACGAGGCGTGCAATTGACTCTCACCAGCTAGACGCATCGTACATTCTCATGAAGCAAAGTCAGTTTTGTCGACCATCTGCCACTGATCAATTTGAAACAGTGACGCGGGCTTTTCCGGTGACAAATAGTATAATTTGCGCGAGCGTCGTTAGTGCGGTGGACGCAAGTGTAAAGATGCAATCGTCTTCCCTTCGAGGAATTGAAAGTGATGAAAATGTCACGAAATTAGGAACAATTCGCGAGTGCATCCGGGCGACTGTTACATTCGATCAGGAAGATCTTTCGTTTCTCAATGTGAAAGCGACGTGATATCACGCGTCGCTCTTACTTTGCGCATTCGAAAATAGATTTGGACACGCATTATATAACGCAAAAACAAATAATGTTGCATTTGCACGTCGCGCTATAACGAGTGTGTTAAAATAAATGATTAGAAGAACACTGTTGCGCAGTCTTAATCATCTTTTCTATTTTATTTTCCTTTTCCTCATGCAGCACGCCACGGAACTTTAACATGTAACTTTCAAAACTTTGACAAACTAAACTTACGTTACAAGTGAATTTTATCATGTGATTTAAAATATGTAAATTGCGATAGTTAAAAATATAATTTTAAAAATTAAAGATATCAGAGCGATGATTCAGAGAGTTAAAAAGAGAAAGAGACAAGAAGGAGGAAACAGAAAAAGAGAAAAAGATGATTAACGAAAAGAAAATCCAACGCATCTCTTTTTGGAATAATAGGGAATACTACTTCCGTTGCAAAACTATGGCTTGCTCAAGTAGAAAAGTATCGCCGATGTTCCGATTTGGAAAGGAAAAAGTAAGATGTGGAAGGGGCTCCTTTCTCCAGAAGATGTGCGAACAAGTTCCTGTAGTAAACCAGAATACAGTCAGTGCGGTTGAAACATTCGCGGTATATACATCTCACACGCAGGACCACGCTTTAAATATCATCTTGACTAGTTTTGTTCGTCAGTGCTGTCATTTCCTTCGAATCAAATTGCTTGCCTTTACAGGTGGATCATTGTTATTTATTTATAACGCAGTGCTCTGATGTGGACGTAAAATGACCAAAATGATTAACGATTTTTCGAATAATAGTGCCCTGACAGGTCAGTATTTTGCACGAAAGAGATGTAGTTTTCTTTCACTCAATTGTAATATAAACTAGTTAATCAGATCTGTTAATTTAAATTAACTTGTCTGGTGTTTTAATTTAGATATCATTATATGTATAATATAAATGAATTTATTTTTTAAATAAATTTTTTTCTATTGTACAATGTATCTTAATATTATAGATCTTAACATTAATAAGTTCATTGATAAATAGAACCTAAAATTAATGTTTTTTTGTATCAAAACTAGTAAAAGCGAATAATTTCGTATTCTGGAAGTTTATCTATAAGAGCTTTTTCCGATCATTAGTGATAAATCTTGAGTCAAAATTCCAAAATTCAAAATAGTAGATCCAATATAGCGGCCAAAAAATATATAAAGTTGTTGTTGTGACCGAGAGGTTACTCACTTACGAAATCAACGAGAAATATAGTAAATGAGGCAGTCAAGCATTCCTCATTAAAATCAAGAAATCATTTGAAATCAAACAAAAAAGCATCGTCGTATGCTCGGTTGCGCGTCTCGACTTTCTTTCGGAAAACATATGGAATCACTTTGAAATCACGTTGAAATACAAGAAATAAGAAATCACTTTCGTAAGTGAGTACCTCCTCGGTTGTAATATTTTATTTTCACTCATATATGAATCATTACAGTAAACTGATTAATAAAGTTTTTCTATGCTGAAAACTATCTAAAAAAGCTGCCAAGTTAAAAGTTTCCCATCCGTAAATAATGATAATTATAAAGATTTTTTATTTTGACTGGTAAACAACATTAACTAAATTTTAAAAAAAAAGTTCCAACAATTTTTAAAATTGAAATTTTTTAATCAAATAGTGTTGACATTAAATTAAACTTACACAAGTTTCTAAAAAAAATTGAATAAAAATACTGTAAATTAAATTTATATTTCATGATCCAGATAATAATTTTTTTATTATATTAAAATTTGTAAGCATAAAATAAACTATATAAAAATATACATTTGATTGTATTTATAAATTTAATAAATATAAACATTTATTAATTTGCATTTGACGTATCAAAAGTTTTCTTTAATATTTTATTATTTTGTGAATTTAAAATATGTATAAAATTTTACTGCTTTTATTAATATTTTGACAAACAATGCTAAAAAAGTAATTTTTTGTTTAATTTTATCTTAGTACAACAACAAAATTACAAAAATATAATATAAAATAATAAGAATAAGAAAAATAATAAAAAATAATGTAAATGAATAATTACTTTTTAAGTAATATGGTATTTTAAGTAATATTGGCATAATGGTAACGAGTTACTTTTAAACGAAATAGAATACTTTTTTTTATTTTATTTATTCTTATTCATTTTCAATTTCGCTTATAATTATTACTTAAAAAAAGTAAATTTTCATACATATTTGCACTTAAAGTATAATACTAAATAAGTATAATACTAAAAATAATATTAAGTATTTTCAATACTATAAGAAACTCTAAAATAATGTATTACACTAAATAAATTTTGGCTATATATACATATACTGGAATACATTTATATATAAGACAGACATTAGAAAACTGTAAGAAATGCAAAATATATGTAAATAAATATAATAAAATATAATTAAAGAGCAATGTATACATATACATATAAAAATATTATAGTAAAATATGCAGTATACAGTATATTGTGCATATTACAAGTAACAGCTAGTGATGGGTAAAATACTCTTAAAATCTATCTAGATACAGATATAGTTACATTTATCTAAATACAGATATAGATACACATATTAAAATGTATATATGTACAGATATCAGATACTTTGAAAGTATTTTCAGATACATTTTAAATACTCTTACATTAATTTTATTGTAATAATGGTAATGTGTAAAAAATGTATTAATTATTAAATGAATCACATATTCATTCATTTTTGTTACATTAGATAATTGAAAAAATTTATAATTATCGTAAAACGATTTAGAATAAGAATTATAAGACGATATTATTCATCATTATTGATCATAGTTTTATAAACTAAAAATGTTTCAAACATTGTGTTTCCAGCTTAACTATACATGCGTTAGGAATTCCACAATCTAAGATCACTGATTGCATTCAGCAGACAAAGCAGTTGTGTAACTGTAAAATTCTTTAACATGACTGATTTTGTATTTAGATTCAGTGAGGAACTAAGGGAAAGACTAATCATGTTATAGAATTTTGCAACAGCAAAGCTGCTTTTTTTCTGCGGAATGGGATCAATCAACAATCATACACAAAATGGAACTACTGGATGTGACTACGCTGAGGAAATGTATCTGAAAAATGCATTTGAAAAAAATCAGTTCAGATGCTGTGTTTTTTTATCTAGATACAGATACAAATACTCGAATTTGAATGTACCTCAGATACAGGTTAGATACACAAAATGTATCTTTATGCAAGTATCTAGATACATGTATAGAGATACTACCCAACACTGGTAACAGCATACGTACTTCTTCAAGGACACGCTCTCAATGAAACATACGAGAATTTCACAATGTTTAGAAATCATAGGTATTTACAATGTCTATAGAGCTTTCATATATTGAGGTATACATTATATAATATTTCTATCTCGAAACATATTAAAGAAGAATGTTAAGTGATGGCACGCGGCGACAATATTACATTTATATATTAATGAAAGTTTCTTATCAATAATAATTAGATTCTCAAAATGTTAATAAAATTTTAAAAGTTATACTTTTATTTGAACAATGCATAATTTGTATTATTAACTGTAAAAAAATAATCAGAAAGATGGTATAAATTTTTATGATTTGTGATCAAAAGTTAATTAAATAATATAATCGGGAGATTTCAAAAAATACATACTATTAATATAATTATTTATAGAATTTTCCAAATATAATAATTTTGAACCAGAAATAAGAATCGTTTTATATAAAAATAAAGTATTAGAAAGCATCATCTTACAAAAAAGATGAGATATAAGCAATAATGTTGCTTACAAAAGCCTGAATCCTTTTACAATTAATATAAATTAAGTAATAATGATAGTAATAATAAAACATATGCGCAAATACAGAAATTATGGGTAAATATTGTAACAAGAAGATTGTGGATACAATTATTGTAAATAATAATGCTAATTGTAAAAATATAATAATAAAATATGTGAAAATATAAAACTTTGCATAAATAATGTAAAAAGTAATAATATTAAATTTAATTATATAAGTAAAAGAAATCTTATAATAATAATAATAATAAAAATATATTGATAATATAAAGCAGAGATAGTGAAAAAAGTTTAAATTTTCTTTTTTATTGTTATTCAGCACTAATGAGAAAATAAATATGTCTAAAGAAAATGTGAAGAGAATGTTGTGACCTCGACTTAGATTTGCCATTTATACTTCTTGCTGCAGTATTTACCGTATTAGAAGAAATAGCATTAATGTAAGAACTGACCGATTAAACAACTTTTTATCATCAAATTTTCACTTTTTGAAACTTCCATAAAGACATCAATTAATAAGCTCTAATTTGTCTAATTAATCTATAAAAAAAAGTCTACATAACACTTTTTAATTAAAACTTATTATTTGAGATCAGTAGGAATTATTTGAAAGTTACAGGGTACCTTTAATAAAGATTATTGTTATTGTATATGTATAAAGTTTATTGTATATTTAATTCCATGTTAAAAAGAAATTAAAATAATTGACTTTAAAAATATATCAAGTAAAAATACTGTATAAATCTTACGTTGCAATCTTTTCATAAAATAAGGTATTATGCAAGTTTAATAGATAAATACTTTAAATAATATTTTAAAAGATTTTTATTTAACTAATGTATTAAGAAGTAGTTCAGTCTTAGACCACTTCCTAAGCAAAATTAACAAGTCACGGTAACATCAAAATAATGACATTAAAATGAACCGTGAATGATTGAAAAGTAACTTTTAGTGATCATTTTAAAGTCATTTTAACATCATTATTTGAAGTCATAATGATTTGTATTCTGCTGAGATTAAATCCTTTAACTCAGTGAGAAATAACAATGGAATCAATGTCGAATCGACATCGATTCGACATCGATTCCATTGTCATTTCTCACTGGGAATGCTTCGAATGTTTAGAATAAGAAAAAAGCACACTTGAGCGCCGTATCTATTTAAAAAAAAATTCTTTAAAAAAAAAATAATATAATGGTACATCTTAAATGGTATTCCTTAACATAATCTCTTTGTCTCTATTTATTTCTAATGTCTTTAGCATCTCTCTTGCATGCGCATTATTATGCCGCAACTCGTTTTAATTTTTTTGCAAACATGTTTCTTTACAAACAATTGTAATTAAACCAATATACACAGTACACTACACCCTATAATAAATCTTGATTCTGCTATCTGTTTACAATTCTTAATCTATGATTTATTTATCCTTTTTTAAATAAGATTCTTTTCTAGATTTTTTATCTACAATTAGTTATTATCCTACTATTATCTACAACCGTATCTAAACAGATCATTATATCATATATTAATCCTCAACTATCATTATCTAAATATTATTATCTCAGTTATTATCCAAACAGATCATTATATGTATTCACTCTTTCTTTCTTTTTAAAAACTTCATTAGTTAATTTTTAAATATCAGATCACGACGTGTTATTGGCTATTATTTAAAAAATGTCACTTCTTTTATTTATACATAGATCCCTCTCAATTCAATCTCCTCAAAGTCCAGTTCTCATCAACTGCTCGTAGAGAACAAACTTTTAACTTAATTTGCTTGCATTTTATCGAATAAAACATGGTTAAATAGATAGTTTCCTATTTCAATATTTTAAAATATTAAAATGCATCTTGCTTGTAATAGCACATTGTTTCCCATTATGCGTATTTACTGAAAAACAGTTCGCGAATTGTATTAGCTAAATATTTGCAAATACTCGATTTGTTCGTCGTTTTTAGAATATCCTTTTAATTTCATGTTTTCATATTAGAAAGTTTTATTGTATTTTTTTTTAATTTCAAGTCTTTTTTGAATCCTTGCCTTTATCAATGCCTTATTAATATATACTGTTTCAATAAAACCGACAAACAAAGGTAAAAAGTGCGTAACTATATTAATCGTTATGATCCAAATACGTAAATAAAAATTATTTATTATATATATATGTATATATAAAATATTTTGAAAATAAATATTGGTCATCTCGAGGGTATTGTGACCAAATAAAGTCGATCATAATTAAAAACAATATACCACAAAATGATCATTGCAGTGATACGATCCTTCATTTAATTCTTCTCACGTATTCTGACGTACGTAATGTGCATCAATAGTGTCTTGTATGTTTTGTATATTTGATTGAATACACTGTGCGATCTCAGTCTTTTATACAATTTAAAAATTTTTGTAATCTATTTATTTAAATTATCCCGCTTTATACTCTACATATACATATAAATGATAATGTTATTAATATTAAATATTTTTAATTATTAGTATAAAATACAATTACGATTATGAACTCATTAATTATTTTTGTCACATCAATAGGTCGATTAGCTCATATTATTATCAATTGTTATGTGAACGCCTTGTCAATATAAATTACATAGGACATATATTATGTGAAATTGTTAAAACTCACGAAATTTTCCAAATTTCATTCACGTTCGCACGCACAGATGTTAACGTTGATTTGGGCATTTATACATGCGAAACATGTACGATCAGTTCTTACGATTGCTCGCACGACAGCATTACATGTGTCCTCTTGTTCTGTGCGAAGCATATATGGTTTTGGAAATTCCCAATTGTGCTGCACAATGGGTGATTTGAGCAAAGATTCCTTTTAGAGCATCATTTTAGTCGAAAAAATATGGAGTTGACGATAAAAAGAAAAATTAACATAAAAATTCGAAGCAACAAAATATGATTTTAATCTTTAGAAAGAATACTTTAAAGATATTTTTTTTAAATAATTCATCAAGGTATCCTTTTCAAACATTCTTTAAGAAAAAATAAACATTCTAAATGAATAAATAATAGTAATCTAAATAATTTCTATCTACAAAAAGGACATATTAAATTAAAAAAATAAATATTAAGGATGTAAAATAAATAATTTGAGCTTATCTGCTAAAGATGTTATATTATTACATTACATAAATAAAATTCTGAAAAGCGAATTTTCTAAATTGTTTACAATTTTATTTAAAAATTCGAATTTTCAGATGAAGTGGAAAAACGACTGCAAATTATTCTCAACGAAGGCCCTAAAAATATAATGGACTTCAACAACATGAAACCAGAAATACCGCCCTTTTATGATGAGAAGAAATTTCGGTTGGGACAGCAAACCTTTCATAATAATTTGTTCTCCATGATGATTGCAAAACTTTGCGGCCTTGTGTCCCTTCTAGCTATTTCAACCATATTGGATGTAGTTATGTTTACCAAAAAAAGCGGTACTCCTTGTTTGGCGTATCGCAGATATGCAGAGACGGTGCTTCATACATGTGTATGGCATGAAAAGGATCCCAACGGCAAACCAAATGAGTAAGATTCAAATAAAAGAAAACAAAAATATTATTATATTTAAAAAATACTGCGAAAGAAACAGTACCTAAAATCTTAAGAATGAAAGTAGCATTAAAAAGTATTGAAAAGTTGAGCCTAACATAGAAAATATAACTATATATAACATAGAAATAAGTATTTTTTCGGTCAAATTCGGTTTTATTTTTCAACATAGTTTCCTTTTAAGTAGATACACTTTTCCCAGCGATGCTCCTATCTCTTCAATCTATTCAAATAATAGTTGGCGTCTTGCTCTGCAAAATAGGCTTCTACGGATGTAATCCATTGTTTTGACTGTTTTTTCGTCTCAGGAGTGAAGTAGTGGATCCAAGTTTCATTAATAGTTATTAATCAATAACTATTAATAATGTTATTAATATCAATTGTATATATATATTATATATTATATACAATATTATATAATATATAGATTTTATATATTATATATATAATATTTTTTGTATTTTTGATAAATGTACTTATAAGCAAACATTTGGGACTTATGAAGTCCCCTTTATCACCGGTCATATATATCTTGTTATGCAAGATTTGAAAAGTTAGGTTTTTGAGAGAGTTGATCTGCCGATTTCTTTCTATTTTAAATACGTGGATAACATTGTCACTGCTTTTTCCATTTCAGCTGTTGACACATTATTTAAACAATTTAATTCTTTTCGTGGAAGATTCCAATTTACAATTGAAATTGATAACAGGGAGATTAAAGAAACAGGGAGATAAAGACTTAAGATTCTTGAACACTACCATTTTAATAACATATAATATTTTAATAATATATTTGACAACAAATATATTTACCGCTTCCTTACATCATTGTAAAATGATCGAATGTTTCGGTTTACTTAAGTCTTCTTCAGCGATATCATTATTCAGTGATATTTTTTTGTTTACATGTGCTTAGTATTAGTATCCACAGAAATTTTTCGGTATGCAGTGAGTAAGACTTTTTCTAATTAACATGATTGAGGAGTGTAAAACTAATTTGAAAATTAGATCTTGTTAGACATTTTACTTCTCAATTATGATAATTAAAAAAGATCTTAACTTATTACATACTAAGAAATTTCTTTGGATACTGAGCACATGTAAATTAAAAAATGTTATTGATATTACTAAAGATGACTTAAAAGAAGTCGAAACGTCCGATCATCTTGTAATGATATAAGGAAGTTGAAAATTATTTTACATTGTTTTTTATTTCGCACTGTTACTGTGCTGTTTATTAACTCTTTTTTACCCTTATAATTGAAATACATTGTAAATAATTGTGTTAATTTGTTTTCAATATTAATTAATATATATAATAATATATGTAAAATAATTCATATATTAATTACATATAGTTATTTAAAAAAATTCTTATTATGCATTAGAACATAATACAAAAAATTTAATTTTTATTTCCGCAGTGTACGTATCATGTACACATTTGCTTATTATACATATATAATAATTATAGATTTTTAAAATCCCTAAAAATTGTACGTCGAAAGCACTGTATTGCGTTCAGAAGAAGCACCGAGGCTGGAGTTCATAAACCAACGCAATTGGATATGGCACTCGCCCAGTTTGGATTTATCGGATTTATTATCGTGAGTGAGAAATACCTAGGAATAAGTGCCACTCCTGAGGAAATGGAAGGTGTAATACATCTCTGGAGGGTCATTGGTAGTATGCTTGGGATGGACGACAAGTTTGTACCCACATATTTATCTTCTGTTGCATGTAGTAGTGTTTATTATTATTTGTTTGATTTGTTCTCTGAGCCTAATTTTATTTCAGTTCTGTTTAAATATTTTAGTGAAATAGTTTATCAAAGACATATTTAAATTCTTGATCAAATATGCACTCAAATCCATTTACATAATTTAAGAAAATTTGTTTGTAGATTCAATATCTGCGCGGGTACTCTGGAAGAAACTCGTGCTCTTTGTCAAAGGATACTAGAAGAGGTTTTCGTTCCTCGCCTAGCAAATAGAAATAAGAACGAACATTTTGATCAGATGGGTACTGTGCTGTTGCAGAGTCTCTGGCCCATCAGTTTTGGTATTGAACCACTAGCGTTCACTGCCTTCACACTTCATTTGGCTTCTTCGACTACGCGCAACAATAATCATTCCATCGAAATAGGTAATTTAATAAGAGTAAACTCTTCACACGAAACTGATAAAAATTAAAAACTACAATATATGACTAGTAAAAACGCAATTTTTTAACGTAGTTAAAATAAGTTTTTTCAACATATTTAGATTCTTTAGAAATATTTTTTTAGGTTTTCTTTTTGGCCGATATAGTTCAAGTAAACTGTATTAATTTTGAACGTAAGAGACTACATATGTATTTATGTACATATCATTATATATGTATTTACATACGATAAATAATATATACATCAATAAGACGGTGATAATATAGACCTTGTAGGCATATTAGCGTTATTCACAATGGCCCTAATATGCCAATACACACGCCTTGTTATAATGACATTTGTTACAATGTATTTCTATTTTCGAGCATTTCGAAACATTTGGAAAATAAGCATTTAATTATATCTGCTTCTTGATTTCTTTAAACTTGAGCATATTATTATTACATGCATATTATGTATATTTGAGTGTATTTTGTTCATTATTTAACATTTTATTCAGCTGTACATATTTCGAGTTATGCAGAGTTAAACAATAACATGGCATTTTACTAATGCAGCTCATTGCTCAAGCGTATTGATATTGATAATACGGTCTCTTTTTCGAGATTTTCATATCAAAGTTTTAGATGTACAAATAATCCGTTATTTTTTTTATAATATGAAATTTAGTATCCATTGTCAAAACATATCGACATAATTTAGTCATGAAAATAATCCTTATTATTTTGACTACTTTTTTCCACTTTTTAGGCAAGTTATAGATTCCGGCTCAATAGAAAGCTTGATCTCTACTTGCAGTAAATTCATCAAGTCATTTTCTTACTTCTTCGATATTTCTAAATTTTTTTGTCAGACGAAGCATGTTATTTCGATCGGTATAAGTGTTGCTTGCCCGTTAAACTTGCCGAGATTAAAATTAATCTACATTGGTAGAGAAACAGATCAAACAGGTTTAAATCATTTATATATATAATAATATATTTTCAGATACTTCATCTATGCCGTTTTACAGCTGGTATCTGTTCAACATGCAATACTTTGTGTTGAAATACTTATTGCGACCTGATGCTTGGTGGTCTCCATTCTTTCGTGCAATTTTTAATAGTTTTATGCGTTTGTCAATTTCTCGTATAAAAAATTTTTCTTATACGGCTTATTGGAAATTCGGGAAAGAATACGCAAAAGTCAACATATTTAATTATCGTTTAGATTGAGAATTTAATCGAAGAACATAAGATATCAGATTAAGATGTGATTCAGTAAAAGAAAAATCTATATAAAGGCGATTATGCATGCATAATTAATTCGTCATTACATGTGCCTGTACCAAATATTAATTTGCCGCGAAGTGAAATATTCTTACAAAGAAAAAGAAGACAAAATAATATGCATGCAATCATGTTAGGCAAAAATTATTGATTTTGAAAAAAATAAACAATATTTCATTTCGCGATTTTATAGAATAAGTTTAAATGTGGCGTTCATCAACATAGCTAATAAAACATATATTATAATAAAACTAGTGTAATTACAATAATTATAATAATTCTAGTTAATTACTATTTTAGAGCTTTTAATCTATAATCCGAAAATGAAAGAAATATTCAAAGTAATGCTTAATTGATGATTAGTAATGTTAGAATGATTTCCAGATAATATAAATATTATATGCTTATAAATATATTTTTATATTTGTATATTACCTGCGCTTTCTTATGCTATAAATCATTGTTTTTAGAATGAAAAATTCGTTTGAGCTTCCGAACTTGTAATATAAGTAGGGTAAGTGATCCAACAATGAACCATGTAAATTTCAGAGGTTTATACCTCTCTCATTTATTGAGTTGAAGATCTGAGTTTTGGCATACAATTTATGTTTTAGTTGGCTGCGCATACTGTAAACAATAACTCTTAAGTTATTTAAATTTAGCCAAACAATTTCGATTATTTCAAAAAATGGGAAGTGGTTCATTGTGTATAAGGAGTGTGTACATACACACACAATGAACCATGCTATTTTTAATAATGAACCGAATGTTATATACTGTGAATTGTTGGAATTATTTTAGTTTTGTTATATTTTAACATGTTTATTTAGAAAATAGATAATTATGAGATGATAAGGATTCACGAGGCCGACCGCCGCGTTTTTCTGCCAGATTCTTTCGTTTTGAGTAAAAACGCGAATGAATATATTAAGATTTTAGATGAAAGGGGAGAAGGTCCGTATTCTAAATAATTACCACAATGAATTATTATTTTGAAGGTTATCGTAAAAAAGGTTATGTTCCATGGTTCATTGTTCACTATCAGAGACCTATACCGGTAACGAAGTACCGAAATAATATTGATACTCTTTCTGTTTTTTTTTCATACCGGTATGGCAAACCGAAATGATAAAATACTGGTAAAATATGATACCGATATGGATATATATCGATTCAAATACCGGTATAATACCAGTTTTATATTGATATCAGCATTATTAAATCAGAAATCTATACCGGTAACGAAGTACCGAAATAATATTGATATTCTTTCTGTTTTTTTTTCATACCGGTATGGCAAACCGAAATGATAAAATACTGGTAAAATATGATACCGATATGGATATATATCGATTCGAATAATATCGGTTTTATATTAGCGTTATTAAATAATAATACTATTTATTTATTGTCTCGGATTAGTTCAAGTAAGGATCAAATTCATATAAAATTGTTTGATTTTCAAAATAAAATAATTATTATGATTCGAGGGATAATTTGTCACTTTGTAAAATTTGTGTTTACAATGATAAAAAAGTGTCAGTTTAGTGTACAAATATATAGTGTTTACAAATAATACAAATTAAAAACTGGTGACTCCGGCTAAGTACGAATTGTATGAGTTAATCCAGTATAGTGATGGACTTGGCAGGATTTCTCGGCAAACTTCAAGGTTCACGCTTACTGCTTCCCCGTTACCACTCGAAAAAACGCGAACGTTCAGAATTAAGAAGTTTGTCGGATTGTATTTGATCATAGGCATGCTTTTTTTTCCTAAATCTGATCAGTTGCGTGAGTAACCTTAAAGTTTAATAAACCTTCGTTTACTTGTCTGATTTTGGCAAATTGGTTCATTTTGCTTCAATTGGTTGTAATTGTCTTAAAGGTCTTTTATATCGACGGTTAAGTGAAATTGTCTGAATCAGCAGAACGTAATGGGTCGACCAAAAGTGAATGCTGTCCACGGCTATTTTGTTTATGACAGAATCGCGAGAACGTCCAACTGCTCAATTTGTAAAATAGATGTGAAAGTAAGGGTACATAACGAATTATCGTACATCGTATACCTCAGAATGATAACTACCCTGATAGCAAAATGTTAACAATTTGAGGTCAAATTGACAGCAAACTTGATCAGATTTGGATTATGAAATTATAGACATCTGTGTCCGCATTTGTCTATGGATCTGTCGACAAAGCCTGCTAACAGGCTATGTCAGCAGATTGGTGGTAGAAACCGAGCAGAATCTGCTTGTATCAGGTTCTGATTCTCTCAATTTATTCTCAATCTGCCATCAGGTTTTGCAGGACTTTGTTCAATTTCTGGTACTAATCTGCTGACATTATAGCATGTCTAGCAAGTTTTGTCATATTTCTGACAATATCAGATAATACAAACTCTGTGCACAATTTGTTGTCTTTCTGCAATCAAAAATTGATAGCACTCTGCTCAAAATCTGTCTCCGCAGGTTTCGTTATCAAATATTAACAAATATGATTTGTACAGGGCAACCATGTGACAAACCTGCTATCCCACCTCTCGAAATATCACGGAAATAAATATACTACTGTTATGATGAAAAATGAGCAATACAAACGTGAGTCTTCCCAAGATACGTCCTCCTGTTTTGATGATCCATCAGATGCAAGCCCCAGGAAATGCGTACGTGAAGAGCGAGTCGTACACGAATGTGTGGATCTTGTCACTGTGCACGGACGACCTTTTGCTCTGATGGATGATATAGCATTCAAGAACATTATTAAGATGATACCTCCAGGTTCTGGCACAAACAAAATTATTATCGTCAATGCCGTAAAAATAAAAAAAGCTGTCACTGAGCGGACACGATCCATTCGTGATATAATTGCCAAAGAAGTTGAAAGTAAATTAGTAAGCTTAAAAGTTGATTGCGCTTATACATGCATGGACCGCTCCTTTTTAGATGTAAATTTACAGTACATATACAACAAGAAAATAGTGTTAAAAACTCTTGCCGTTGTGGAAATGACAGAACGTCATACAGCGGAAGCTCTTAAATTAGAAATATTGAGCATATTGAATATGTATGGCATATCTATCCATCAACTTTACACCATAACAACAGATAACGCGTCCAATATGCAAAAAATGATAAAATTGTTGGGTAGCCAGCAGTTCGTAGATATTATTCAAGAGGAGGATGTTACAGAACATTCTGATGAAGACGATGCGGACGCACACATGATAACATGGAATGAATCAGATGATTTTTCTGATATAGTTTTGTCAGAACCGTATGAATTTTCCGCTGATGCGGAAGGTTCTTCTGACACAGAAATGAATGTGAGAAACTACGCTGGTCATCCCGTAGTAATAAGTTCTCCTGAGTACAGTGTACGATCAATAAGCTGTGAGGCGCACATTTTACAGTTGGTCATATAGGTGATACTTTCAAAAGTTGCGCTCTGGGAGAAACAATTGAGAATGCACGTAAATTAGTGAAAAAATTACAAACGCCGACATTAAAAGGGATGCTAAAAGCAATGAAGCGACGTAAACCAATAATTGATTGCGTGACTCGGTGGAACTCAACAGTTGATATGTTGGAGCGGTTACTGGAGCCCCGTGATATCTGCGAGGCCAATGAAGAGCTTCATATGCCACAAGTAGCATGGACAAAGATTAAAAGTATTGTCCAAACTCTTACGCCATGCAGAATAGCCACTAAAAACCTACAAAGAGAGCATTTTGGAGCTTTGGGAAAACAAAAAATTGACGATGCCAGAACTGTATGAGCTCTCAAAGATTATTTTAGCCGCTCCGGCTACACAGATCAGCGTGGAACGTCTATTCTCCGCTTTAAAATTCATTCTATCCCCGCTAAGATCTAATCTTTCAAAAGAATTAGTCAATGACATCCTCGTAGTCCGTTGCAACCATTTCTAAAATTTTGCCACTATATAATTAAGATATCTAGGACAGAGAGAATTAATATTCTATATTATAAACTACTTTCCAATTATATATTATAAACTATTACTTCTATGTTATATGTTATAATTATTATTCTATGATACATATATTCCCTGTTACATTCTATTCTTATAAACTACATTTTAATAAAATTGATTTCGCTAAAAAATTGATTCATGTGACTACTTCTAAAAATTTGGCATTATAATAATATAGGAATTAATATCGGTATTATAACGGTATTCGATAACCATAACAATATATGAAATTATTTCAATACTGAAATTATTTCGGTATAGCCGATTACGATATTCCACTATTTCGATATTCAGTTTTGTAACTGTAATAGCGTTACCAGTAAATTAAACGGTATTGGGTCTCTGTTCTCTACATCAAAATGATTTATTGTAGACCATCTAACCTTTTCCATAATAATCTCCAAAATAATGTGGTAAAATAATACAACAGAAAAAAAGTTGCTTACAGAATAATAAAGCCAAATGTGCGCACAAAACTATTGCACAATGAAAAAAAATGATAGCTATAATATAACAACAAAAACATAAAAAATGCGTAAAACTTACGAAAAAAATTTACTTTGCAACCCAAAATTCTTGAAATGTGATATTACATGGCCATCCTTGGCGCGATTTGCCAGCCGACTGGGGAGCCGAGGAGGGGTTCAAATGCAAGTCGCATTTACGAAATATCGCAATGGTTCATAGTGTACTACTGATTCATTGTTAGACTACCTACTCTACTTGAATGGAATATCTATTCTATTAACTGCATACATATATTTTAGCTTTTCACATTTTGCACATTTCGATAATATCTCACATGGCACATTCGAATAAAGATTTGAACACGCATTATATAATGCAAAATAAATAATGTTGCATTTATATGTCACGTAACATGCGCCTTATAAGCATATTTTGGCGTTATACATAATGATATTAATACGCCAATACACAATAGCCTTATTATTATATGCGGTATTTATTATAAGGCATTTTTATTCTTAAGCGTTTTGAAACATTTTGAAGTACATTTTAGCATTTAATTATATAAGCATATTTCTTGATTCTACTTAAACTTGAGCGGATTATTACACGAATATATTATATATTCATATAAATATATATACATATATATAAGTATATTTGAATCAATATAAGTATCTTTTTGCTATTTAATATTTTTTCGGCTGTACCCATTTTGAGTTATGTAAAGTTAAAGTATAACAAGGCAGTCTTCTAATCGTATTGATCATTGATTATATGTATAATAAGTATTAATAAGTGTATGGACTACTAGTTGCTGTATTCACATTGGTTATAAAAAAAATAACGACTGAAGTAAAAAGATATCACTAATCAAAAACTAAAAATTAGATATAGTCTGTGTATATTTGCTAGTATTCTAATGAAAGTTATAAAAGTGATTACTGTAAAAGAAAAACTTTGAAAAAATCAATCAATATCTATGTGTTCCTTTAAAAAATTAATATATTTGATTTTGTTATAGATATAAAAAGTTGTAATAGCATGCGTTATATAAATAAAAAAACGATCCATGGATAAGTTTTTTAAATACGTTGATGTGAGAAATTAATTTAAATATTAAGATTATTCTATTTAGGAATATATTAATAATAATGTTAAGAGGAGAGAATGGAGAAACTGCGAACATCTAAGGGAAAAGTTAAATAACGACGATTATTTATTAAGTAATAGATACCGTCGTCAAAATTTGCGTACCACGTCAGGATTTTTGTGAAATTAGGATATAATAATACCCTGGAGTAATAGATAATAAAAAATTTTTGGCATATTTCTAATTTACTAAAAATTCAGATGGAAATTATGATGACATATTTAATAATTTAATTTATATACAAAATGTAAATTAAACAATTCTATTATAACAATATTTTTGTAAGTAAAAATGTAAATTATATACATGATATTTTTATTTACAAAACATATTGTTAAATTTACATTTGTTTAATTTACATTCTGTATAACTTGGAAATGCACATATATATATTCTATTTTGTAAAATCTAAAACTTGTTATAAAATATATATTATCTAACAAATACGCGACGTCACTTCAAATTCGCCCAGCATGCATGAAACGTGTTAATACGAGATACATTTATACATTCTCATTATTATTCATCATAAGTTTGCTTAAACTTCTGAAATCATACTATAAGTACTTTAATAGATTCAAAATATTCTATTTATACATGTATTTTAGCTGTAAATCGAACAATAAATTAATTAATATTTTATGTAATATTCACATTTTGCATCTTTTTTAATCTCGAGATATCGACCAAGCGACAATGTAGTGCGCATCACCTTATAGACGTGATCTTCACGTTATACATTTTATTATATTTTATATGAATATAATCATAACCAAAACAACATACAAATTCAATTTGAAGATTCAAGACATTATCTCATTTTAGTGCACGATGTTTATCGGTAAGTTTTTATCTGAATGTTCTTAAAGAACAGAAGATCAATTGTCTTAAATAATTTCATAATTTATCTTGACTTTCAATCGCTACGCTGATTATTCAATTCATGTTGTTCAACATTAAACATTAATAAAGTATTAAAATGTGATATATTGAGCGAAATATTATAATTAAGTCTAAATCTGCATACACAATTCTACATATCATACTTCGATATATTATTTTTTGTATTAAGTAAAAAATAGATTTCTTTTTTAAATTGTATAATCCTTGTATAATAATTGATGTAATAAAGGATAATGATATTATTATTATATAATATTAAAAAGGAGAATACAACTTTTTTCTTAATCGTTTTATTTCTACCGGGAATTGTTTTATTTCTCTATTTTTAAATTCTCCTCCTTTGTATTATGTTGAATCATTTTTTAAATTATTGACAAATATTTATTAATTGATAAAATCATGATTAAATATACAAATGAGGCTTATCAGAAATGGAAATTTCTCGCTATCAATAAGCAGTATTTCTAGACAATATTTTGAGACGAATGTATGGTATATAATTTACGCAATTGTGTGGTAATGACTTTAGGACACGTGTAATATATATACATGCAAACGCGACCTATTTGCACGACACGTCAATTATAGCCCCTTCGCGTGTAATTGTATCTCGTCAAAACAATTTTTTTCTTTACATACCTCTTCCGGTATGTGTAACAATGATGAGTAATAAACGGTGTACATGCGGCAGTTGCAATGCGTCCGTGACAATTCGACATTGCAAAATAATGTCATGTACAAAGGTATCAGCGTCAAATAGTGACAAGCAGTGGAATAAAAGAATATCATTTCGTAATTGTTAATTTTAAACAATTACTATTTATTTACACACAGGAGTCTTGTTTTTTCAGTTAAATACACATATAAAATGTTACACGTGTCTAGTTGTAGACAAATTTTACAATATAGCAGGAACAATGTATATATAAAATTATATTAAATGCCATAAATTTTCCAGAATGTTTTCAGTTAACTTGATTAATAATTAACTTAAAAATTATTTCGTCGATACAGTAATAATTCACTCTGTCTGAACGTATCTAATTATATTTGAATTTTTTAGGTACGTTTTGTAGCTATTATTTTACACGCGAGACACTTAGAGGGAGAAAAAATAACATAACAAAACGGAATTATCCATAAAATAAAAATAGGCGCGGCGTCGTGCAACCATTGAATGACAGAAAACGGTCACAGCCTGGTTTACCGCAAAAGAGTACGTTGCACCTGCGAATGGGAGGTAAAGTTCGGTTACGGCGTAGCTTTCACGCTGGCCATCTTCGAGGCGAAGCGTCTCCTCGTGATCGCCTTGGAGATATTTGCGGAATGGCAGGTGATCCGTATCGCAGGTGGCTTCCAGCCGGTCGTCCTTGCCTTGGTAGACGTGGCTCTGGGATTGCCGTGCGCCCTTATCACCGTACGCGCTATACGCAGGTAATGCTCGTCTACTCGCAAGGATGAATGAATGAGTGAGACGTGCGCTTGAAAATATAACATATTTATTAATAATGTGATTAAAAAATCTCTACGATAATATATAATTGTTTTTCTAATTGATCCTTCTTCGATTAGAAAGTCAAAGATAATACACAAAAAGCACAGGTTATAGTTAAAATATAAATACCTTCGAGTTGTATGTTGAAGATGAATCAATCAGAAAAACAATTACGTATCGCAATCGTTTATTAATTATTATATTATTGATCACATAAGATATAAAATATGTTACTTTATATTATATTGTTAATTATATAAAATTATATTAATTAATAATAATTAGAAATAAAAATAAAATTATATTAACTAATTAGATTTTTTTATTACAACAATTTTTATTACTCTTTTTAACATTTTTTTGCGTATAATTTGTGATGGATACGTTCTTGCAGGCGCAAATCGAATCTTCATTCAAAGACTAGGCAGGTGCTAAAGTGTCTTTTGATAATGATAATTACATGTATTGCTATGAACACAACGACATTAGCTTTGATAGGATATCACATCAGTGTAAGACAAGAAACTTTAATCGATATTTTCAACGCTTCCATGCATCTGTATGCCACTGCTGCGTCACATAAATACGCGATTGACGAGATTCAATTTGTGTTGCAATGTTGCGGTCACTCCTCTTATACTGATTGGTTTCTCTTCGACTGGCAGGTAATTTTCCAATATTACACGTCAGCCTCGTTTGCAGATAACGAAAACATTTGAGAAGATTCTTCGAATGATAATGAATAAACCGACTGTTTTTATTAATTCGTCGAATGATGATGAATAAACAGTCTGTTTTTTATTGATTTACTGTCTATGTCGCGAAATGTTCCAAAATAATATTTGTCTCGTTATTTAATTTTTTCTTAAAAGTTGAAAATTTTTGCTGATAAGTATATGTATATTTACAGTGATGCGCGTATTTTGTAATTTACTGTTTCATTTCTATTATATTTTTGATAATACATTTTTTTAAGATACACATATATGTATAAAGAGTTTTTTTTTTCACTAGAGAGATAAGAGAGAAAAAAGAGATTAATAAAAAAATATGTATATATTATATATAACATTTACAATATATTTTTGACAAGAAAGTAGATTACGCATCTCGAGAGGAAATGGCGCAACAAAACAGAATTTCGGACGAAGACTATAGAGGTCTTGGAGTTCCTTTTAGCTGCTGCAACTTGCGCGCTGCGGCACCTTGCATGCACTTAGAGATGACAGATGACAAAACAATAAATGTGAATGGCTGTGTAGAAATCATCAGTCCCATTCTTCTTAGAATCGTCATAGTCGCTTACGTTATGACTATTACTTTGATCATTATACAAGTGCTATTGGCCTTTTTAATTACTAGAGTATGTTTATCTTGTATAATCTGACTTATGCTAAGCTTCTAAAATAAAAGTTACATCACAGTGTTATTATTATATAGCAGAACATTATTTTTTTTCACTAACAGAAAATTTAATTTATATTCTATATTTTAATGATACTCTATTGAAAATTTGCTACCATCATCAAACATTTATCTCAATGAAATATTCATGATTGAAAATTTATCATTTGAAATGAATTATTCAATTATTCAAATTATATAAGGTGAGTCATTTAACTTGACCACCTAAAATATTTCATTTGTTTTTAATGATACAAAATAATTTAAATAATATCAGAGGAAAACATTATTTATTTGAAAAAGACATATATTATAATAAGTAAAAAATTTTCTTAAGGTCACATTTTTGTAAAGTAGGTATTAAAATAGTATTATCAAGAAATAAATTACATAAAGTTTACAAGATATATTGATACTTATTATACTTTATTTTGACATATTTTAACATAAAGTATAAATTATTCTTCGCAAATTATTTTTTTATGGCCATCTTAAAACTTTTATACATAAAATAATGAGATGAATCAATTGGTGTAAAGAATACATACAATAGTTGCTTTTCAAAAAAGATATGTAATTGAATATTGCAAATTGTACAATTCTTTTGTTTAATTACTATGTATTTTTTTTAGATTAATTATACCTTTACACCAATACTAATTTATATATTTCATTTCTTAACATTTAATTTTAATACTTTTATGTGCAGAATAATTATATTATGAAAAATTATATTATGAAAAAAAATCATATAATTCTATTTTTAAAAATAATAATAACTTTGAAATCTCAAAAATATGTCCTTGAGAAAATTATTTTCTTATCATAATATTCAAAACCTTTTAAACAAATGATATTTTTTTGTATTGTCAAAAACAGATGAGATATTGTAGGTAGTCAAATTAGGTAACTCACTTTATATACAATACGTACGTCAAACTAAACCCTTGTAAAACATCTCAAATTACCATAATAATTTAAGGAACGCTATTGTCTATCTAACATTTCACATTCTCACAGATGATCTATAGATGTGTCCCTCTGCGAACGTCCTTTCCTCAGGTAAGATGTTCCACTGCGCCATTCACTATTATGAACGCATCGTCAAGGACCTACGTGCCACGACTTTTTTCACTTAAGAAATCCGTTCGGCGCAAAAAATCGAATATGCATTATTGTCCATTGATGACTAAAGATGTTTTTATCAAGGAGAACCGGAAAAGTAGATCGTCTAAGGTCAGATGCAGATATCCCATTTTGAATCATGGAAATCAGTAAGTGGTAGTAGAGAGATATAAATAGAGAGAGAGAGAGAGAGAGAGAGAGAGAGAGAGAGAGAGAGAGAGAGAATAGGTTGAATTTTTTTTAATTGACTTTTTTAAATTATTTGTTGTTTTGTATGTATTTGCATTTTATAATTATTTTTTAGTACTTTAACATTTAATCACAATTAAGTCAAATGTTGAATTAACTATCTACAAATTTTTAAAAGATTTAAAAATATCTTTCAATATAAAATTTTGTAATAAAAATATGTGCGTGTGTGTGTAATAATAATAAAATAACTGGATTCTATAAGACCTAGTACCAAATATGCCTTACTCGCTGCATTTGTGTAATTACGTAGGCTGCGTTCCGTTATTCACTGAGAGAACTGAAAATCTGTAATTTACATTATATTATATATACTACGTAATTTCAGTACTCGCAGTGAATAATGAAAAGCATCAGCTATAGTGAATTTAACAGATAGCACTGGTAAGTCGTGCAGATTGTCCGTCTGACTCGATTGCATCAGTTTATTGATAAGTTTGTTCATTCCGTTATTGTCAATAAAGGAAAATGCCAAACATCGTGGTCATAATGTAATATTTCGTATCGTAGGTAAGTAATTGCTTTTTCTATAACTACCAAGAGATAGGTTATTAACTTTCGTAGTTCATTTTATTGTAACTCTGTATAATTTATATTTTATAATACTGTATTTAATTTATATTTTTGTTGTAACGTTTAGTTTATCATCAAAAAGAGAAAGTTTTGTAAAATAGAACCAGTATGGCCAATTTAGGCATACTGAGTGTATACACACAGATTGTACCGTTATCTTGATATATGTTATTCCAGACCACGGATTCTAATTCATCTGTTAAATATTGTCATTATGGAAATAAATAAATAACATAAGTATAATAGATAAGTCGATTAAAAAAAATAGTTCATTTTGAGTATTCTCACATGTCAATAAACTTATAATCTCATAAAAGTTTTATAAAAAGTCTTAAAAATTTTATAAAACATTTTATTTTCCATTTTTTTAAACATTTTTTTTATGAAAAGGAGAGGAACATATATTTAGATCATACTCGTATAAATGTGCTACTTCTTCTTAAACTTTTCACTACATCCATGTCAATATTTGAAAATGTTTTTTTAATAAAATTTTTTTAGAAATGGTTCTTCCTTTGAATCTGACCATCAGTTTTCAATTTTGAACTTAGCAAAAAATTAGAAAAAATTGAAAAATTTAGTTAATATAGGCTCCGGTTATTTTACAAAATGTTATAAAATCTCATAGTAAAAATGACTTTTTGTGTAAATAAATATCATAGACTTGACTGATAAAATTACCGTTTGAATAAACAAAAATGAAAGTAATAGTATGATGCTTTGTTTAATAGTACTTGGGACGTGGCAAAGATTAAACCGAGCGTTCACGAAGAGCATAAAATATCCGTGGAATGTCGTCGTAACAAATGTGCGCGTTGAAGCCACTTTGCACTAATGAACCATAGCTCTCCAGAGCGATTAAAACGGCGGCTATCTTTCGAACAAACTACGTATCACAACGGTTGCAAAACGCTAATTGCTATGATTAGAGGTAAGTCGTATCAATGGTTGGATGATGAGTAATCTAGTGGGAGATAAGTGAATTTCCTATCTGAATTATCGATGCTGAAAGTCGAGACATTAGAAATTCAGTGTAGTTGAAAAAATCGAATGGTAACGAAGAGCGCTTTCGTTAATGTTATTCAAGTACTTATTATATAATTTTGATGTAGCTTCGATTTCATCATGCAATTTTATTATATACACTTTAGTTAATGCGTCACGATATGTTTTAATGATAAATTTATATAATATAAGTTCGTTACAATTGTGATACATGATTTTTTTCTTTCTTATGATATTCAATGATCATGATTATTCTAATTGTTATTTCATGTCAATGTATTGACAATTTTAGAGATGCAATAAAATGTTCAAGACTGTGTGCAAGCGACTTCAAAGCGGTTCGTGGTATTTGACACACGTTAATCTCGCGTGCTCCTTTCTGGGCTTCTTCTGTAGACCGACGACTGTAATAGAACTGGTGACGTTCCATGAGCGAACTCATGTTCCTCTTACTGCATTTGATCTGCACTTTCGCAAGCTGAAAATACAGTCCTGGAGGAATCCGAAAAGTCTCCCGAACGAGGTTTATAGTTCACGACGAGAATACTATTAGCTCGAATGCTATTAGTTTTGATTACTCGAGAAAAGAATATCTATTTCGGTCTATTTAAGATTTAGATCATACGTATGTATATTGTCATTGTGTGCGTGTATGAAATGAATTAAATACAAAATAAACAATACGGACATTATAAAAATAATCTTTTTTTTTTTGAAGACATGAAAATAATAACAAAACGTCATGTTTCACAATACTTTCGTACTGAATGTGTTTTAAAGAAACAAACAAATACATGTTGATCTCACGCAGAATTTTCTTTTTTCTTTGTCGGTTAAGGAGGTTCTTACATTTGATAAAATATAAGACAAGTCTGATACATATATGATACATATATGATATAAATCATACATATAAATCATACATATATGATATTTATAATCGACAATCTAAAAAAAATCGCATTGATTTTTATCGCAACGTTTCGAAGATATGTATGGGATTTTACGATATACAAAATTTTATTCCGTAGACATTTTGTTTCTCGCTTTGAGACATTATTTACATATAAGACAAAAATTTCAAAAATGTTATAATTACAAAGTAAACATTTAAGTTCATTCTGGTATAGTTTCACTTAAATTGATTATACAATTTGAGAGAAATTTATATTCTTCGATGAAAAAAGCCAGAATATTTGTTAAATGGACGACGCGTATACATATAATTACGCGTATTATTATACTTATAGAAATATTAATATTAAACTTAATAGCTTTTAAATTTATGTCATATAATAATTGCGATGATACATCATTTGTATATTTTGCCGCGTGTACATATGTAGATATTATTTTGAAAGGAAATACATAATCTCAATGATATATGTAGAGGAGAAGATGGTATTATGACCAGTGTATATATATTGTGGTCTCCCTTAATATCTCCGCTATTATATAGCGAATCCTAATGATTACTTATGGAATTATTAGTTCAGTAGCTCGCTGTTACATCATGATACTAATATTACCAATACTCAATAACCAGCACTTATTATAACGCATTTTTACTTTCAAGTATTTAGAAACGTTTCTGAGGTACACTTTAGCATTTAATTACACCTATTTCTCCCCTCATTTTTTTTAAACTTGAGCATATTATCACATGAATATATGTATTTTTGAATGTATTTGCTATTTAACATTTTATTTGACTGTATATATTTTGAGTTATGCAAATTTAAACAATACCATGGCATTTTGTTAATGTGATCCTCTATGGATATTGGATTATTCATGACCTCTTTTTTGAGGTTTTCATATCAAAATAATTATTTGATAATCGGTTGTAGCGATCCTGTTAATCTATAGCTTTTTTTATATTATCTGAAAAAAAAAGATTGGCTGCTGCAGCAAATTAGATGGTAAAATAAGGCATAGCATTTTTAATTGGCTGC
>NW_017257255.1:65698-80601 GCF_001594055.1 Mycetomoellerius zeteki | reverse complement strand
ACATTTGTATTAATAGTATCCTAAGTAATAAATATTTCATAACTTTGAGTCCAGAATCGATTCAACAACATTTTAACGAATGCAATTGTCAAGTTTTAAACTTAAATAACAAAGTTATTGTGTAAAACGTAACTGAGGTGCCATAATATCACCTTCTCCTCTATAATCTCAAACATTTTGACCAAGTCTACCATCAAATGAATGTCTTACAACTTTTTGTTAATTTTATATATTTAATAACATAAAATTAATAATGATTACGTATAATGACATTAGCGAATTAGATGTAAAATTGAATCTATTCCTATTTAAAAGTATATAAATATAACTGAAGATGGGTCAAAGAGAAACCAAAAAAAAAAAATTTGTGAATTATTAATTAAATAATTATATTTAAATTTTATACCCTACTAACTTATTGACTCTCATTTGTTGTTTTAACATTTTTCGTTTAATTTGGAATTTCGAATTAATAGACACATACACGTTTATACAAATTAAACAGAATATCATAGATATTATGAAATAGATAGAATATAATGCTTATAAAATAATTTGCTAAAACACAATATTAAAAGTAATTTACAAAATAAAATAAAAGCCACTTAAAATCATACAAAATTTGAAATATAAATACAAAACATAATTACATACACACATAAATACACATATAAATATTGTATTTAGTAAAGTTGCATTAAGATACGAAATCGAACAATCGTTTTCGAGCGGAGGCAATTCGAACTTCAGCGATAATCGCACGTGAATCAAAATCCGCTGATGCAAATGTAATAAAACAGATTTCATTGTCTCGGAGCGGTATTAATAATCCGTTCTTCTTTTAAGACCGTCTTAAGTAATGTGTTAAGAAGCTAATGCAGCCTTCTAATTGATTTATGACATCTTAAGACTGTCCTTAAGACAGTCTCAAATGTAAGAATACTGACCTCGATGTCGCGGAATCGGCTTTGGTCCAGATCCGCTCTAGGCAAATAAACGCCAGTCGCCAGATCGCAAAAACGATCTACCTATAGCAGATTTTCCGCGCACCGTCTTCGACGACGCTCGGGGACGTGGCTCGGGAGCGTACGGAAGCGTTCGGGAGCGCTCGGTTGCGATCGGACGCCTTCGTGAACGCGCGGAATGCTCGACGCTCGACTCGGAAGAGTCGGAACTCTCGGAAATGACGGTTCGTGCGTTCGAGAGCATTCGAGAACAGTTTGCGAGCGGCCGCGCGACGGTACGGTTGATTGAAGAGTGGCGGTGCGTAGCGTATTAATAATTAATCGAGTGATCGCTACCACAAACCACCATCACGCCGTCGTAGCATGTACTCATTAGTCCGAAGCCACGTACACCGCTTACCGCATCGCGAGCCGCGCAACAAACTCGTCTCCTACGGCTACCGTTAGGACAGCCATTATATTCCTTCGCGGTTCTTTCGCTTTCACGCATGTGACACGGGGATAACGGAGTTTCACACCCTTTTGAATCTACGCGCGCGTAGTCGCGGATCTTGTGTGTGTATGTGTGTGCGCGTGTGTTGTGTGTGTGCGCGCGCACGGTGATAGTATGATTTTCTCTTGGATATTCCAGTGAGTCCGTGTGGTGAGCGCCTTATACCGGGTGGGCCGAGTCGATCGCGCGCAAAGTGTGAAGCGGCGTAATTTTTTTTTTTTTTTTTGCTATCGCTCTCGCTGTGCCGTACGGAAAAAGAGAGAGAGAGAGAGAGAGAGAAAGTTGAGAGCAGTTGGTCTGCGACGAGAGCACTGGTAAAGAGATAGAGTGAAAGAGGAGAAGAGCGAGAGACGGGTGGAAGGGAACGATCCGGTGTAAAAGGAATCTCAACCCATTTCCAAGGAGAATCCAGTTGTCAGGATGAGTTACTGCACCAACGCGCCCATGGTCACGCACACTTGCGAGACTCTTCTTAGCAAGTGCGAAATTCCGATCATCGACCTCGCTCACATGGGTGAGTAGCTTTTTTTGATCTACGTCCGCACGTCGCGTCTCCTCCGACCGCGCGCTCGTTCCGCGGAAACACTGTGAAGCACGGCCGTTGACGGCTGTGATTTTACGAGAATGGCAATTTCGAAATTGTTTACAAACGCGTGGAACCGCAGCAGACGTCTTTCCCTCGCGTTTCCCCGATAAAAGAATGCCAGACGAACTGGGACTGACCCCATCCGACGTGTGAAAGATCTCGTTGGTGTCGTAAGCCGGTCAGAGGTCGACTGGATGACGAAATTTAACGGTCTGACAAAACTAGATTGACACAGAGACCCTATGATTCATAGCCACGAACGATTTTGTTAAAATTCTATGAGAGAGAAAGATATACATAATTTTTCTGTATACATCAGTATTATATATATATATATGTATATAATCTTATTCTACACTGAAAAAAAATATAGTCAATTTTAACAAATATTTAGTTGAATATTGCCAATTAAATATTTATTAAATATAAATATATATTTATTTGATACGAGAAACATTAATTTGGTTTAACAATCATTCTTTTTACTGAAATATTTATTTACTGTAAGTAAGTGTTTAGTTGGCAATATTGAACTAAATATTTATTAAAATTGACTATATTTCTTTTCAGTGCACTTATATTATTTTAATGGGCTTTTAAGGTACAAGAGCGAGTACAACTTAAGTTTTTAGCCTTAAACAGTAAGAAATTGATCAATTACAATCGATTGTTCTTTTCACATTTGATTGTGCTTAGTCAACTTCCTATGGTTTAACCCTCCGTGAACTAGGGTATGACATACCCCAGCAAGAATTTCTATAACTTCTTAACAAGTACCGCGCGTATGTGGTGCCGATTTCGTGCAACTGGAGATTGCGTTGTTACCAATCACACTAAATTATAGTATATTTATAATGAAGTATGAGATATACCCACATTTGATCCATGTTGATTTTCTTGGTTCACGGAGGGTTAAGTTTTACTTTACATCTTAAAATCTCATTGCAGACACGTCGCTTAACTTTAATTAAGATTATAGAGTGAGTATATATATATATACAGGGTGTCCCAGTAATTTCTTCCTCAGGCATTTTCGCTTATCATTAACGATAACGGAGATATTGCCTTATAACAGAGTTATTAGGACACCCTGTATATACTATAATATATTATAGTATAGTATAATATACTATAGTATAGTATAATACAGAGAAAAATTATATACCTTTCTCTCTCTAGGATATTTTGAAAAAATCGCTCGTGGCCAGACTCATAGGATATCTGACTGACTACTGATGTATTTGAAGTTTCAAACGACGCGGAAAAATGTCTTCGGTTCTTCGGACGAACAGCAATTCGAAAGTTTGTCCAGAAATCGTACTGCCTTGAAAAGTCACAAAAGCTGTCTTTCAGTACTTTCAATTATTATATGCAGATATAGAATTTACTTCAGCTTGCTTGTGAAAAAGGGATTTGATTTACAATTTAAATTTTAATCGCACATCTATTCATTCCTTGAAATTAACGATTAACTGCTAACTAACACACCAACATTGCCTCAAGTGGCGTTTAGAATGAGATTTTAACGTAAAACTTAAGCTTTAAACCGTAAGAAATTGATCAATTATAGTTAAATGTGAGGAATATGAAGAAATGTGAGGAATAATCGACTATGATTAGTCAATTTTTTACGGCTTAAAGTTTAAATTTTATGTCTTGAAATCTCATTATAGACGCCTCTTAACATATAGACTTTTCTTTATTTTTCCTTATTTTTTAATCCTAACTAACACAGCCTTGAATTCTTTAAATTTATTTACATTAATGTCATATTTACACATTTAATTATTGGAAAAAATTTGTACAAAAAAACTTTCTATCTACAAGTATCTCCTCCTCTCTCTTTTTTAGCTTTATTTTTTTATATTTATCTTACACCTTTATTCTTATTCCTAACACAGTTGATTATTCCAGCAATATTGCAACATTTTAGCAACATTACAATGAATTGCAGCAATGTTGCTGCAAGTTTCTGTGCTGTATGAGTTCTTATCCTCTTTCCTCTTTTTTAACTCCTTAAGATCCGCTTCCAGCAATATAAAATTAACTTCAATCTCGATTGAACTGTTTATCTTTTTCTAATTCTTAGTATTATAGTGAAAAAAATGTAGCATCAAATAGTACAATTGGAGAGTGCTCTTCTACAAATAGGGACAGAGATAATTTGTAGTAAATGAGTCTAAAAGATTGTTCAAAGAAAACTGTCTTAAATCAATTGACAAACTGCTTAAGGTTGTAAAATATTGCAGTCTTAACAAAATCTAAAAGGTGTAATTTTAAATAATTTTGTTGCAATTTATTGCATTTGTTGTGAAAATATAGGAACAGTTAACTTAAAAAATCTGTCACATTTAATAGAACTTCGTGTGACAAGTTGAAGTAAGTATTTACAGGCACGTATGTAAACTATATAATAACAACCTGTAGCAATATTTAACTCAACTTGCAGGTCTATAAATGCTTTTGTAGAGCATTTATTACAACAACTTATAGAACAAACTTCTACAAAGAAATCATAATGTAAAACTATGTAGCAAAATAAAATATCGATTGCTTAAAATTGTAGAAGTTTTAAACAAAATTAATAGTAATAATCATCTGGCATTTTACATGTTTCTACATTTAATTGTAGAGGATATTTTTACAATTTGTACTGTGAGGAAGTAATAACAAACATATTTATAAATGAATAAGATATATTTAGATATAAAATGAAGTTGTACACATTACAAACGTTACAAAAGTTTACACATTACAAAAGTTTTCGATATTAGTAATAAAAATTGTTGATTAACGGAGATAAGTGCTAAAAAGATGACGTCTTATAAGTTAGCGGAACAAAATGAGCGGAATCGATTCTAACTAACATTTTTATTTGTTGCTCATTTGTTGCTAAAAAGTTGCCAAAGAAAAAAATTTGTTGCTCTGTCGGTTTATTTTTAAAAAACGATGTTTCGCTAAAGGAAGATTTTGCAAGCAACAAATTGCTAAATTGCATATTTCGAGAGCAACTAATTCGGACGACATCCTAGGACCAATTTTAAGCCAGCAACAAATCTTTTACTGATACTTCACTCTTGTTCCGCCAGCACGCTGAGGTTTTACGTGGTTATTTATACTTATTTTGCAAGCAACAAATTGCTAAATTGTTTATTTCTAGAGCAACTAATTCGGACGAGGTCGCAGTACCAATTTTAAGCGAGCAACAAATCTTTTATTGATACTTTACTCTTGTTCCGCCAGCACGTTGAGGCTTCTCGTTGTTATTTACACTTTTTCAGTATGTAAAGTATTAAAAAAAATGTTATTTCGGCAGCAACAAATTAGCAACAAATTAGCAACAAATTCCTACGTTATTTCTGCGTAGATTGGCTTTGTTGTAGGTATTGTTCCGCTAACTGAATCTTCCTTTAGCGAAACATCGTTTTTTTAAATAAACCGACAGAGCAACAAATTTTTTTCTTTGGCAACTTTTTAGCAACAAATGAGCAACAAATAAAAATGTTAGTTAGAATCGATTCCGCTCATTTTGTTCCGCTAACTTATAAGACGTAAAAAGATGTTTGTATCAAAATCTCATAAAATTTGTAATCGTATACTTACAAAAATATTTAGTAAGCCACACACACAGAGAGAGATGTATTAAGATATCTATGCATTTATCAACGTGCATTCATTCATTCATTCATTCATTCATTCATTCATTCATTCATTCATTCATTCATTCATTCATTCATTTTTTCACTTTCCATGCAGCTTGTACGGACTTATGTACGTACGATAAGTCATCTATGTGTGTTGATCAACGCGCGGAAATGAATTTCAAGATTTTCAAAGGATCGAAATGTTCAACTTTTCTTAACGCATGTATACACAATTTTTATTTGCACAGAGACGTTGGGAAACGTTCGTTGATGTCTTAAGTACAACTTACCTTATCAGTAACAGGAAGTACATCAGATACAGAATTCTTAAAATTTTGGTATTTGTTTAAAAATTTTCTTTTGGTATCCACTTCGCTTATCAAACTCTCTACATCTCTATCAGTAAGAGTACGAAACCTCGGTGTCAATTTTTTAGGCTAGAATAAAAATTATATATAATATAATAATAAAAACTATTATAATAAAATAAAATCTTAATCTTTCCTCGCGCGGAGTTCTGGACTTTCCAGTTTAAATTATGTCCGTCATTTAGCGCAACGTAAAAAAGAGTCAGCTTATTTTTAAAAATAAAAACATCAGTAGCTATTGTATCAAAGCGTAGACGACACATAATACGAGTGCATATAAAGTGTAGTAAAAATAAATGACATTTATTTATTGCTATGTCTGACAGACGTTCCAGCCAACACGTTTTCTCTCTTTGAGCATTTCGAATTATCATAGATATTATTTGCATCTTACAATTATTTTTTAATTGTTTTAATATTTTTATTAAATCGAAGTTTTGTTATATTTTGCGATTCGGTTTTAAAAAGAAAACACTATAATTAAGACAATATCGTAACGATATATGTATATAGTTAAATATTTCTGATTTAAATAAATTTTCACGGATAATAGTGTTGCTCAATTAGTGTCTTTATATACAACTAGTGTTCTTTATACACACCATTATGTAAAAAAAACACTAAAGACAGATAAAACAACATTTTTATTTGTTTCTTAAAATTTATTTAATCTTTACAGTCTCTGTTTGTAATATTCGTTTATAATATTCATGACTCTTCCATTTCTGACAAAGTACATTAATCTCAGTTTAACTTATTTTTTATTTTTCTCGAATTTTTAGCATTAGAAAAAGATAAAAAAGTATGTTAAATCGAAATTAAATAGGGTGTTTGAAAAATCTTGTAAAAAAAATCCTTGAAAAGGTGCCTGGATTTTCCGAATATTTTTGTTAAAAATTTTCAAAAATATTTTAATGCTTTGAAATAAAAACATGAAATTAGAATGCAATGCAAATAATCTCTGATTTTTTAAGGTAAAAAAGAAATCCCTTGAAAATTCTATTCCGAGGATTTTCCAGATAGTAACACTTTGTTAAACACTCAAAAAAGTGATCTTGCAGTTTACAGCGAAAATTATCTAAGTACGAAAAATAGCTGGAATAGATAAATTTATAGCAGGTACTGCGATATTGGATATGTATTGCATCTAATCATATAGATGACAGAGATAGAATTGAGATTTGTGCTATAAATTCTATGCTTATGATACATAATTTTCTATCAGATACAAAAAACAGCTATAATTCTAGCTGGAGCAGCAAAATATTTTTTTGCGTGAAGTTAATTTACATTAGTAGATATGTCTGTCCAACTGTGGTTAAAAGAACCAAAGAAAGTACTACGTATTATCTTGATTTGTTTCTCTTATCTCGGTTCATAATGTTCTGGTTTCTATTTCTTCTTTTAATGCATTTCTGTCTCCGTATTGGGACAGAAATAAGATAATTAGGAATAAGATAACAAAAGCCTCAAGATAAATTTGGAGCAATGTGATAAACAGTTGTTCTCTTGTGTGAATCACATAACGCTCGACAGTAAGGTATCAGCAGGAGTAGAACACCCTATATAAACATTCGAGGGCGCCAAGGGAGGGGCCCTTCTTTGTGAGAGGGGCTCTGACCTCAACGGATCGTCGGACCCGTGATCGGCGCCTCCGGTTGCTGCTGGCTGGCTTGTCTGGCTAGGTGCCTGGCCTGGCCTCGTTGCCAAGCAGTCGTAAAACCGTTGTCTCTCACTCTTGAATCCTCGAAATTCCTCGCGAATCCGAGCATCCGGTCCTACCAACATGGAGCATCGTCCGCCTATCGAAGTTAGATGGATTCGCTGCGCTTCGATCTCTTCATTTCTCTGGATTTATCACCAGGATTAATTCGCGAAGATTAAAATCATCGGAATTCATGAGTTTCATATTTTCGCAGAATTTCAAAGCGAAACGAATGAAATACATTTAATCAGTCAGTTCCTTCCTTCGTCATTACTATTTATCTATCCTTATTGATGATTTTAATTGCTATGGAAATTGATTGTGACTAATAAACTGACGTAATAAGCATATATCAACTCGTGGGTTGACCTCAGAGTCCATTTATAATCTAGGAAAACAAGATTAATCGATTAATTTGCACAAATATTATGACAAGCTGTTAAAATATCACCATTGGTTATTCCTGCGACATCTGTGTAACTTGAATAATTGCCTTTCATGCATTAAGAATTTAATATAATGTAACATTATTTTCTAACGATCGCATATTCTTTTCTTCTATCTGTGTGCAATATGTATCGTAACATACTTTTTCGAGACGTACTTGTAACAGGAAAAACTTCTATTTAGCGATGACAGAGTCCTTGAGCGCGAAAAATAGTTTCCTTTCTTTCCTTGTCGCGACTTGCCATTATTAATGGTCAATGTGGTGAGGTGAGTGAATACATATATAAGTAACGTGTAAGTGGCATACATAGTTGAGTAAACATACTATGAATCGATTTAGGGCTCTATGAAACGATAACAAGAGAACAGTGTGATCCGTTCAGAAATTTTTCGAATGTTTCAAGGGCTTTCGATTATTTTATCACAATTTTATCGAAGTAAAACATTTATTTTTCGATAATAAAATTCAGAAAATGCCTTCCAAACAGTCTATGAAAAGACGTTGGCATGAGCCGACAAAACTTCTAATAAATGTCATTCTATGGCATTGTTCTTATGACACTAATCAGAGTTCTAAGTCGGTCACCGTCATAGATTCTAATCGGATATTATCTGACATAAAAAGAACGACCTACTCTCTTTCGGTTAAACTGAGCCAAATTTCGTGACATTGTGCATCGCGATTAGCTGTCTATACACTCTATAGTCTATACGATTATTAAATTACATAAGGACAAAGCTAACATTCATCTGTTGCAATGTCTGTTCGCCATTTAAATATCGTGTGTGCTCTTCAAGCAGGGCTTGCATGCCATTGATCATCTATACTCTAACGATTTTAAGCTATAGATATATCTACGTACATATATCAAGCTATGATTCCCTCCCCCTTAATCTCTAAAAATATTTCTTTATGTTAATTTCTATGTGGCACGAAAAATATTTGCACTTCGATTTTTGATTTCGAGAGCGAATATTTTGCTTTTAAATGATTCTGCAATGACTATTTAGTCATTGTCAGAATGAGAGATACATATCTTTCTTTTCTTCTTTCAACTATGTTTGTAAAGTCCGATTAGTTCACCGTCGTGCGTGCTCTATCGTTTGCAACTTATTGGCAAGTCTTGCTAATGATGTCGCAAAGTAGAATACGCGTGTGCACTCGTGTCGGCTTGACACGCTCGAATTTACACGTGGCTTAAGTGGCATGTAACACGTCGTACGTCGGGGCCAATGAAATATCTCATGTCTGACGAGACTACCTCTGTGAAGCTGGCCCCTCATTTTCAAAATTTTGAAAAAATAAACAGAGTTCTGGTTGTCCCCCGAAGAGTTCTGGAGTTCTCTATCAATCTTAGAAAGAGTTCCGTCGATTAAAGCGATGAAAACATACCATTTGAAATTTCGGGGGGACCAAGTTCATGATTCCGAAACTTTGAAGGGCTATAACTTCTTTACCGTTCATTTTGATCCATATAGGACAATCGATAGAACTCTTTGGGGGGCAACCAGAACTCTAAAAAAAAAACCGGAATTCCGAAAGAAAATTTTTCAAAACAAATTTCTTTGGGAAACAAAATTTTTTTTCAGATTTCGGGCATATGAGTTCTGATAGTCCCCCAAAGAGTTCTAATGATTATGCTTAATGACTGATGCGCTAAAACCAATATCTAAAAAATTCTAGAGCTTTGAAGTTTCAATTTTTGAATTTTTCTAACAAAGAAAAGGACCTAACTGTTCCCCTCCGATTTTAATGAGCTTTTAATATGTTATTCTCCAGATAAAAATAAGCGACACGTATTTTTTTATACATGTTTATACGCACTTTTAGGGGGTGAAACGCCCTTTAGAAGAAAATCGGTTTTTCTCTTTCCAAGTGAATATCGCCGGAACTGTAAGAGATAGAAAAAAATTTTCATTAAATGCGTATGGGCACGTATAAAAAAATACGTGTCGTTTATTTTTGTCTGGAGAATAATATACTAAAAGCTCATTAAAATCGGAGGGGAACAGTTGGGTCCCTTTCTTTGTTAGAAAAATTAACAAATTGAAACTTCAAAGCTCTAGAACTTTTTAGATATTGGTTTTAGCGCATCGGTCATTAAGCATAATCGTTAGAACTTTTTGGGGGGCTATCAGAACTCATAACAGAATGCCCGAAATCTGAAAAAAATTTTTTTTCCCAAAGAAATTTTTTTTTGAAAAATTTTCTTTCGGAATTCCGGTTTTTTTTTAGAGTTCTGGTTGCCCTCTTTTCTATCGATTGTCCTATATGGATCAAAGTGCTAAAATGAATGGTAAGGAAGTTATAGCCCTTCAAAGTTTCGGAATCATGAACTTGGTCCCCCCGAAACTTCAAATGGTGTTTTCATCGCTTTAATCGACGGAACTCTTTCTAAGATTGATAGAGAACTCCAGAACTCTTCGGAGGACAACCAGAACTCTGCTTATTTTTTCAAAATTTTGAAAATGAGGGGTCAGCTTCACAGAGGTTTAACTCTGATCAAAGTTTAGCATCGTAAATTTTCATGGTTACATTTTTCTACTCAGACAACATGATCATTTTTTTTTTTGCATTATTTTGTATGTACAATTTACTTGAATTTTACATTATTTGTCAATAAATTTATAATATCGTGATATAATTTGATATTAAATTTAGCTCACAAAACTTACTAAATCAATTGAGAGAAATAATTCTATTTTTAGTCAAAGTGAATCTTAGTGCTTAAATATTTCGATGTGAATTTATATACATATCTAATTCTGCAAATCGTGCGCTGAAATCTTTTTTACTTTTGAAATGCAATGATAAACAGAATTAGAGTAGTAATATCACATATTAAATTGACGAGAAATTTAATATGTTATATTGATGCTAATAAGCATTTTAGAATTATGGTTTGCAGAATTAGATGTGTATATAAATTCACAGCGAAATATTTAAATACTAAGATCCGTTTTAACCGAAAATAGGATTATTTCTTTTAATTGATTTATTCTTGTTGATTTATTTCTAAATATAATTGTTTTATGTAATTGGTTTCCCTTAATGCTTTTAGAGAGTTTAATATTAAAATGTCTCATACACGATTTTTGCTTTATTTTATCTCTTTGTTTTTTATCTGTTTATACGCTATTACATGCGTGCGAAAGGCTAATGACCGTACTCGTTGGATTGCAAAATTTTGATGCGACAAACACTTTAGGGACCTTCCAGTCCGCGGAATTTGCAACGACCATAGGCAATGATGTGGCAAGTAGAAACATGAGACAACAGAGTACGTATGATGAAAGTTACGGATTATTATGGATTAAAACTACATAAGCCATTGAAGCCCCATGTAAGATTACGACGGTTTGTTGGTGTCTAGATGTCACGTAAATGTGCATATGTGCATATAAACATGAGACTGATTCGAGATATCTGTGAGAACGCGAATTTATTTTTACGATTCAGAATGTCAATGAAGCGAAATAAATCTCTCCGTTGTAAATGTAAGAATCCGTCCGTTTGCAGTCTATTTTGTATATTCTGAAAAGCTGTATAATAATAAAAGAAATTAAAAAAATCAAAGGCAACTCGGGCGCTCTGCTATTTTAAATCTCTTTTTCTTATATTAATTCTAAATTTAGCGTTCTTACGATAAATGTTAATCTTGAAACGAAATCAATAAAAAAATACGCAAAAGTTGCAAAACATTCTGGTATGAAATGACGTAGCTGGAAGTTTGACGTTGCATTGTCGCATTGATAACGAATACATTGAGATACAGCGATTGCGCTTTGTGTTGCAACTAACTTGTACACGTGTAGAGAATTGTAAATATAATTAATGAAAATTCGCGGAAGTTTTACCATTGAGATACGTATATATCATAAATAAAAATTATCTCTTTCACTTGCTATGTTCAAATAGATGAGTACAGTTCATTTAAATTTATCGCTGTAAAGAAATTGTTTTCCTTTTGTTTTCCGTTTGTAGATAAGTCTATGTATGTTTCCTACGCTTATACGCAGAAAGCATGAAATGCACATTTTCACGAAAGGTGGAGATTATAAGATTCAGTAGATCGTTAAAATACATTTAAGATTTATGTATTTTTTATGAATTTATTTATCTTCACGAATATAATTACGAATTTATATAACTATAGGAATTATGTGCGACGTAGCTGTTAGATTAAAAATAAGATTATTCTACTATCTAAAATCAAGATTATTTTGACTTATCTTAATATAAAAATATTGATATAAGGGGAGTGGAAAAAAAGAAAAAAGATAAATTAATTTGGAGATATCAATAATTGGGTAATAACTCTTTACTTTCTATTAGATAGATAGTAAATATTCAATACACCGTCCTATTAAAGTTACTTTTAAAAATTTTTCGATAAAATCTGGAACACATGTTATAACATAGGTTGATGTTACAATTTTAGAAAAATAAATTAATTTCTTTATAGAAAGAAACATAAAGAGAGAGAACTCTTAAGGAAGTTCTTTTGGAAATTTATGTTAATATCATACTAAATAAATCGTTTTATATAAGACTTGTGAGAAATCAAATAGTGAATGCAAAGAAATGCAAAGTAGTAGCTGTCAATATAGATCAGAATCTTTATTATTTATTAATATATAGATAGCAAATATTCAACAATATTTACGATAATGATGCACAATTTATAATAATTATGAGTTCAGTGTCGCACTTGCCAGTAAACTACATATCGTGCACCTTCGCAGTCCGGTAACGGTATACTCGATCGTTATACTCTAGGCGAAAGTATCGGGGAGTCTGTCGCTACCAGGAGAAACTCCAACGAATATTTTCTCCGCGATTATATATACACCCTAGAAACGGCTCCCCGTCTTTAGTTGTATCTGCATGTATATATATATATATATATATATCTCTTCTATATCTACTACGTAGGAGAATATGCAATTATTGTGGGAAAAAGTTCGTTTGTACGAAAATTAAACTTGTATTTTATGTTAAACATCGGGGTTTGTATCTTCGTGTTATTAACCCTTAGTCCATCTTCAATGAGACATTTTCGAATTTTAACCATCTTGTGTGTCAACTCGTACCTTGAAGTTAAATCAAATTTTTTTTACAATTAATTTTATTGACACTGTTACAAAAAATTGAATACTATATAATTAGCGTAATTGTCGACATAATTGTGATTTTTCAATAAAATCTATTTCTTCTCCAAGTATTTTCAAGTAATATTTTACTCTTCAAAGTTATTAACGCTGAAAACAGAGAGAGATAAGTGATATTTGATCAGAGAAAAATTTGATTATTTAAAATCAAAAGCTAAATTAAAATGAATATCGAATTATTGTTTATATTAAAGCAGAGAAACATTTTAAAATAAAGTACTGTAGTTTACCTACATCGAACTTTTTTCATCCGATAGATTAAAACAATTTTGATAAATCATTTCTTGTTACTAATATAATACGACGATTGTATACATTTCCACCGTGTGATGAGATGGATTTCATCACGTCAGATGTTTCGAAACATTTCTTTCTGAGCGTGATAAAAAAACGTAGTTATAGATCGGTCAAGATTAAACATCACCAGCTGGCCATTACAGTTCTATCGAGATTAGACATCCAGAATCTATTATTAAAAACTAACGTTTCTTGTATAGTTTCGTGATATTAATACGGCTTTGTCGGCAGCGGGTCTTTGAATTTTGAATCTTTTGCATGAGACGAATTTGGCATTGTGCCCGTGGCTGATGTATGCCGCGAGGTGAAACGAAAGCAGTCCTTCTGCTGACTTTGTCATCATCGTTGCGTCGCGACACTGCCAAAATAGCGAACAAAGTAGGAAGAGTACTACGTCTTATTGACGTCAACTGCACACCATGGAATTTATTGAAATATACAATCACGTATATTGAATCAATGTTTTTCTTAACGATGACTGTGTAAACTCAATCTTAGTCATGTTACGGCACATGCTATAAAATATTGTAATAAAGTATTTTTTTCTTTTGCTAATATTATATTTAATTTCTTACATTCTTAGCTAGCAAAGTAACAAGATAGCAATGACGTCTTTAATGACATTTTAATGTCAAAATGACAATAAATAACTTGCTACCTGGGTTTATATATAAGAAAATTATGTTGTATAGTCACTTAAAAAAATTACATAAAATACTATGCGTTGAAACTCGGCATTAATGCCAAGGTCTCTATTTGCAGAAGAATATCTCTATGTAAGCATATTTTTACATGATTAAAAAGTAAGATATTGAAATACAAAAGAAATGCATTTTATACACTGAGAAAAAAGTTGTTTGTTTCAAAAAAACCTGAGTTGTTTTGTTTCAAAAAAATATTATAATAGTTGGTTCAACTAAATACAGCGGTCCCAAATCACAGTAGACTCAAACAAATATTTACGTCTATTAAGCTGGCACAGCCACTTCAACACAATCAAACGCGACCTATACCACATTTTTTTGCTATTTTTTTGCTAATTTTTTGCTCTATTCCCGATTTTATTGCTCCAGCCGATTCGCTAAAACTCATGGCTGTGCTAGCTTAAGATCAAAGTTAGCACAGCCACAAAGAAAAAAAGCAGCAAATGAAAAATCAAGTACATATTCTTGAAGGGCTATTTTTTTGCTAATTTTTTGCTCTATTCCCGATTTTTTTGCTCCAGC
>NW_017257255.1:57334-64618 GCF_001594055.1 Mycetomoellerius zeteki | reverse complement strand
GAATAGAGCAAAAAATTAGCAAAAAATAGCCCTTCAAGAATATGTACTTGATTTTTCATTTGCTGCTTTTTTTCTTTGTGGCTGTGCTAACTTTGATTTTAAGCTAGCACAGCCATGGGTTTTAGCGAATCGGCTGGAGCAAAAAAATCGGGAATAGAGCAAAAAATTAGCAAAAAAATAGCAAAAAAATGTGGTATAGGTCGCGTTTGATTGTGCTGAAGTGGCTGTGCCAGCTTAATAGACGTCAAATATTTGTTAATTCAAACAAATAACACGTTGATATGATTCACGTATATTTAACTTAAATAATATATAAACATACTTGAATTAAATAATTTGAATTAAATTAAAGAAATTTGGCATCGCGTTTCCAGCATTCAAAAATTTGTAAGAAGTACCTTGTCTGGTTCAAAATAATTTTTTTGCCGTAAACCAATATCATTTTTAGAGCATTAAACGCGTAATCAAGGACAAAATTTAATTGCCAAATGTGTAACGAAGAATAAGAGTTAATCGAGTGAACACTAGCCACGGGCAAATGTAATAATCGCAAATGCGATACGCATATATATAGATATATAATGCGGAGCATATATATCTACGGTTTGTTTCTCCTCTCATCTCTCATGGACGGATCTTGTTACAACACGAACCTCGGGGACGATGGCTTTCTCGAGAATCATGACCTCGCGTCTGCTTCGAAGGCTTGCTGCTAACCATTTTTTATTTTCACTACTTAACTCGGCGACGCAAAATCACGTCAATAAATGAACACCGTTAACGTCACTTTTCGCGACGTCTTCACTGACGCAAAGAGAATCGACATTAATTCGAATAAACGTCAGATTAGTCATATCTTTCGACACGCATAATTATGTGAATTATTTTATTAACATATCACTTCACCTATCTTATTCTGTTTTATGAATTGAAATGGAACTGATATTTTTTATAGCGTATCTTTAGATGCATCGTGACAATCGTAACGAAATAGTTGCGACAATGCGTCAATCATTTTTTTTATATTTTAAATAATATTTTTATTTTATTGTTTGGTTAAGTAAAAGAAGTTATGATAAATAAAAAGTTATGAATGCGACGTGATATTGTAAAATATTTCATAAAATATAATTATGACCGTGTATAAGAGCAACATAGAGATGAACCTGTTTACCAGTTTTGTTTTTTTTTATTCCACTATCATATCTCACAAGGGAACCGTTCCTCACCGATTTTGATGGGCTTTGGATATGTTGTAGATTATAAAAAAAATAGACCCATATTTTTTTATCAGCGTATCTCAAAGTTTAGAGGGTGAAAATTAATGAGTGGGGGGTAGGGGAAAGTTAAAAAAATTGATATTACAAAAAAAGTGAATACACCACTATATAGAGCACAAAATATCATAAAACTTTTGTATTAAATATTTTTTAATATATCGCATAGTTTCGAAGATATTTGCTAAAAACGATAAAATCCATTTTTTTTCGAGGGGATGTTTCACTCTCTAAACCTTGAGATACGCTGATAAAAAAAAATATGAGTATTATTTTTTTATATATACTCTACAACATATCCAAAGCCCATCAAAATCGGTGAGGGACAGTTCCGATGGTTCCCTTGTCAATGTCAATAAACGCTCATTGAGTGAAAGACTTAGGCTCAGTTCCACAATTCACGGTTAACTCTTAACCGAGGTTCAACTTATTCATTGTCTCTTTCCAATTCTAAAATTGAAAAGAGATGAGAAACAAGTTGAACCTCGATTAAGAGTTAACCGTGAGTTGTGGAACTGGGCCTTAATCGATCATCAATGCAGCTGACATCGGTATCGCATATCGCTTAGAAACTACAGTCAAGAAATTTAATACTGACGCTTCCTTAATCCGTAATCAGCGTTCAGCGTAATCATCCGCGAAATCTAAGCCTTTTCATCATTTATATACTGTGATATTAAACTGGTATATATGTATATACATATTATATTTTATATATATAAGTTTGAAAATTTGCGAATCAAAATACTACGCAAAGAAAATTTTCGAAAAATTAAGTAAAAAAGTCATTTGTAAATTTCTATTTTAAGCAGCAGTTGTTAAGATAATAAGGGTACAAGTGTGGCCAATTATGGACTACACTTAGACGATTACCTGTCCATAAGTGGCACATGCGGTAGTGCAGTGAACGCTGGTAAGTGCACACTTCAGCACTTATTAATACTCACGATTAACGTAATTGGCCACTCTTATGTCTAAAAAACTAAAGCTTAAGATAAAAGTTTAACAAATAAACTTTTTTTACTTAATTTTGCTTAAGAATTTAATTTTACTTAAGAATTTTCTTATTATAGTATTTTGATTTGCGAATTTCCGGACACCCTGTGCGTATATTTTATATTTATATATATAAAATATACTTTGCGAAATATTCAGCAATGTGTATAAATATATATATTAAGCTGAATATTACATGTTATAATATGAATTGTTTGGAAAGTCCATACGAATTTTCAAACAAAGTTAAATAAAAATTTTTTTAGTTAAAAATAATTTTAATCTATAATAGTATAATATATGCACCATTTTGTTTCACGATATTTTTTCATCTTTTGAGTAATTTCATAATTCCTCTCTCGTAGAAGTTCTATATTTCTGAATATCATTTACTAAACAATTCGCAATAATTAATAATTATTTTGCATTCTTCAATATGTTACTTATATTTTGTACTCAACGCAAAATTGGTACAATTAAATCGCATATAGAATTCCCAAAAACGAATAAAGATGATTATTTTAGAACAAACAAGCGACGAATAAGTGGAGTAGCTCTTCTTTCCGTGCAATTTTATTTCTCGTCTGTATACTCGAGCGGCGGTCTCTTATGATTTCAGGCACGGAGAGATGCCCTCAGAAGGGAGTCGTCAAGCTGGTGGCCTCGAAACTGCTAAGGGCGCTGTCCGAGAAAGGATTGGCCTTGCTGGTCAACCACGGCATTCCAGAATGGAAGGTATAATGAGAAAAAGAGGAAGAGATGCGTTTGCAAAACGATTAGCGATCGCGAGGCTTCCTTTGATTGATCAGGCGCCGGTGTCGGTCTTGCCGATTTCCGTCGCTCGCAAATGTGGCCAATATCATGCGCTGTCGCAACTTACCGTCGTGACCAAATAATTTGAAGCACCAATTTGAAACGACTTGAATAATTGATGACCTTATTGCAATATTGAAATGTCGAATTCAAAATTACCTGAAAAAGAAACAACGTTAATTATTGAGCTATTTTGTACAGACATCCGAGAAAATATATTAAGAAACTTTTTAGAGTTAACGACTTTGCTGACAATTACATAAAAATACATTCTATTGTTAATCTTAATTGTAGTAAATTCACGAGGCTGAATAATTAGCAATAATTAGTTAACTAAAGCATAATTAAAAATAAGCTTTGATGCTAAATATTATTTGTGAATACAACATTATTTTTGTTGATATTAATTCGTGATACATAAGGCTGTTGGCGTTATAATTAGTTAACAATAGTAGTTAATAATCTTCTCCTCAACTAAGTGAGAGAACTTTTATATGAGGAATGTCCGAGTTTTATAATTTACATAAATTAAAGATTGTTTTTCCTTTCGTTATCGAACGCTTATCTCGGAATTCGATATCTTGGAGCAGCGAGTAAGTCAAGTAGCAGTTGCGTTTTCAAGGGCCCACGATAAATACAATGCTTGTTGCGCGATGGCCTTGCCGGCATTCATGCTCGCTATCGGAAACTTAACTGCGGGTGATACGGCGACGGCCGTATTGCAGTATTTCGCGCGATAATCCGCGCACTACGACTTACGTACTTGCAATCGCGAACGTTCGTCGATGAGTAACGCGGCTGCAAGAATATTACTCGTGCTTGTACACGCGCAAGAAAACACACTGAAAAAAACATTCAGACGTGCCGCTAATACATCACAGCAGGAAGATAAGACGTTTTTTCAAGGATACTTTTGTAAAGTATCGCCTGAACGAAGTTCGTAAGATTTCGATTCGATCCCGAGCACTAGTCTCAATGTGCAGTAGTCAGAAGGTTCATTAAAACGCCAAGTAATCGCTTATCGTTTAAGATAAGTATACCCGAGTGAACCTGACGCAAGTCATTAAATTTAAAAGGTGGTTTTTGTTCAATATGGATTTGATTTTTAATTTGCCCGTATTATCGATCGGTAGATTATCGGAATTAATGTTAGAACAGCCCACGGATCCTTTTGTCTTCCTTGACACTTTTTCTAGATACGTAGAAAAGAAATGTTTGAGATTAACCATCGGCTTGTATCTTGATAAAGTTGATTTACTGTTTTTGCCCCACCAATTCCGACGATCGCATCGTAGCACTCCAAAAATTTCGAAGTTTATAAGAAAAAATCGCCACTTTCGTTTTTATTGATTGCCTTAGATCTTTTTACACAGTTTGTGTAAAGAAACCTTCATGCATCTTTAAAATCTTTTTATCGATTGTCACAAATCTCGCGATTGAATTATAATTTGTGAAAAGAAAAACGTCTTCGCGCGTCTTCGATCATTTTTAAAGATCTGTTTTTTATTCCTGCACTAGAATTCTCTTTCTCGTTTTCGCTAAATATCAAACATATTATATCTATCTCATTTTAAGTTCCAAAAGTTCGGCCACAGAGAACAGACTTACTGATTGCTTCAGATCTCGCAATCAAATCACAATTTACGGGGAAAAAATCGTTACGCGTTTTCGATCATTTTTAGCAGACTGCTTTAGCGGATAGATTTCGCGAGTCACAAACCGTGAAGCGACAGCAATGGACAATACGCGGTAGCAGAATAAAATTGGAACAAAGCCGCACTCGTCGTAATCGACGATGCACTTTGTTCCACGTATTGGTTTCCATTTCCAGTTATTGAAATAGCTCGCGGATAAGCGCGCGTCGACATCATGCAACGATTATTCCGCGACGGAATTAGGAGCGATAATTCCCGGGTTTTTTCCTCCATCACGTCGATCTTTTCTGACATTACGTAACGGATACATGCGATATTACGCCACCGATAATATCAGAATAAACATCGTGCTCGATCATCTTCCGTAGAGATACTGCCCGTGGCTAACACTACTTTCCATTTGATGACACAAATCGACACAATCGACACAAGCGTCGTTCTATCCTTCTTGATATTCAGAGAGTGACAAAGATAGAACTTGTGTCGACTGTGTCTCCTAAAAGGAAAGCAGCCTAGTGTCCGTATTCATAGTCGGGTCTTATATTTAAGGCTTCCTTAAATTTATCTTCAGATGCTCTACGAATTATTTCATTGGCTACTGAGCATCTAAAGATAAATTTTAGGAAGCCTTAAGTATAAGGTCTGACTATGAATACGGGCATAAGAGAACCGTGTCGCGTGACATATGACCCCCCAAGCGTCAGCACGTGAATCACTGCTCGGTCTTCGATACCTCGTGACATTACCTTCCCGATATTACTTGTCATTCGAGGAATCGCATGAATGCCGCGAACGCGGCGTGTATGACACCTTACGCAATGGCTGCGTTCAGTAGAAAAAGCAACTTTGCAACTGCCGTAAAATCTTTGATGCGATCTTGCCATTATTTTCTCACTGGATTTAAATGTATAAACCAATCATATCAAAGAATCGTACAACAGTTGCTGTTTTTTCTGCTGAACGTAGCCAATTATACAGCGTTCGACATGTCGCGTGTATTTAAAACCGCAAAGAAAAAAACTATAAAAATACCCAATCTCGAGAAGAGAAATCTTCATCGAAGATCGACGCGATTACTTGAGCAATTTGAATAATTAAGTTTGAATTTAAAATGCGATTATTCGCGAGGAAAATTGAAATAAACAAAAATCGTATAAATCGGTTGCCAGCGTATCATTTCTCAACGATTTATTTAAGAGCGATCGTTTATACAATATTGTAATTACGTAAGAGCGATGTCGCAAATCGCAATGTGGCTCGCATCAACGTCTTTTTTGCGAAAATATTAACTTCTCTATGCGCTCTGCTGCTCTCTTGTCTTTCTCTTTTTTCGCGTTGAAATTCTTTCCTAATTAGGTGAAACTTATCGGTCAAAAATATCCAATTCGCCATTTGCGAAACTGTTTATCGTTGAACGTTATCGCAATGATCTAGATATCATCGCAATGTGTACCTCCGTGTTGCACATGTTGCCCCTTAACAACGTAACGCGAAATTTGAAAGATACGATTAGAGTTGTCGAGATACAGGAGATACGCGAATCTCCATTCAGGGCAATAATTTTCATCGAAAGCGGATCTTCTTATCGTCACGTAAACATCCGTTTTTTTTTCTATTGTGTCTCGTTCACACCTGATGATGACGTCGAAGCGAAAAATCTCATAATCGTTCCACCTTGCAGGTTTCGTTATAAATTTATTTTCCATATTTTGCAGATGAAGGCAGCTTACAGAGTTCTAGATACATTTTGCGAATTGCCGAACGAAACGCGAGCAAAATACGAACGCGTTTCGCCGGATAATCATGGCTACGTTAAACCAGGCACGGAGAAGTAAGTTGGAAAATTGCGTTCTCAAATTGTTCCTGTAATTGAATTTGCCGCAATTCGATTTAATGAACGTTTTCTTCTATTAACCGACTGCGATTTGTAGCTTGATAATGATACGAAAAGCAACATGTATTGTTCGGCCCATATTCTGAAAATATTACCCCCATTAACCTGGACCCCCCACCATCGAAAATCAAATTCGCGATAGGTCAAAAATTTAGTGCTCTTTTGTTGCTAATTAGTTGCTCTAGAGCGAATTTTGTTGCTCCAACGGTTTAGCAGCAATAAAAAAAAATGGGGGGGGGTCCAGGTTAATATAAAGCTGGACCCTCTCATAATGAGAAAATATATATAGAGCTGCGATATCAAAAAAACAAATGAACCAGATTTTGTTGCTTTTTTGTTGCTCTAGGATACTGCAAAAAAATATCGAAAAAATCACATTGTTAAACAAATTCCGATAAATAATCAAAACTGCATTGTCGCGCGTCGCAACGTTATGACCAAAATTTACATGTATAGAATTTGTTACTCGCAAGTTTTTGGTACTAAAATGTTCCTTGGAACGTATACTATCGAAATATACCCGTTTTCGATTTTGTTGCTACCCCTAACATACGAAAAATCATTTGTTAAATTTTCCCAATATCATTTTTGTTGATAGATATTATATGAATTCTTTCTATTGTAACATCCGTCCGTCCGTCCGTCCGTC
>NW_017257255.1:12795-56714 GCF_001594055.1 Mycetomoellerius zeteki | reverse complement strand
ATATTTCGATAGTGTACGTTCCAAGGAACATTTTAGTACCAAAAATTTGCGAGTAACAAATTCTATACATGTAAATTTTTTTCATAACGTTGCGACGCGCGACAATGCAGTTTTGATTATTTATCGGAATTTGTTTAACAATGTGATTTTTTCGATATTTTTTTGCACTATCCTAGAGCAACAAAAAAGCAACAAAATCTGGTGCATTTGTTTTTTTTTTATTTCGCAGCTCTATATATATTTTTTCATTATGGGAGGGTCCAGCTTTATGTTAACCTGGACCCCCCCCCATTTTTTTTTATTGCTGCTAAACGGTTGGAGCAACAAAATTCGCTCTAGAGCAACTAATTAGCAACAAAAGAGCACTAAATTTTTGACCTATCGCGAATTTGATTTTCGATGGTGGGGGGTCCAGGTTAATGGGGGTGAAAATATTTCTGTTTCTAATAAAGTTGATCATTACATAATTATATCGCTCATTTGCTACGATAACATAACTAAAAACTTGTCAGTTTTTAGTTGCTTGCAGAAAAAAAAGGGAAACATCAAGAAAAGAAAGAAATAGGACATACTTTTATCTTTTTACAATCAGTTATTCAAAATTGTATTTCAAAATTACCAATACAAAATTTTTATGATTCAAAGTATTTATATTCATTTTCTGGAAAACTTTGTTTTTTGAGCTGTATCGTTGTTGTAACAAAGAGCGACATGTTTTGTTCACACATAAATTTATATATATCTAAATTATATTTAATTTATAAATATTTAAACTTCAAATAATCATTTTTCAATGGATGTGGATATTCTTTAAAATTTATGAAATTTGCCCATATTGCGGTAGTCTCACAAGTTTCTGTCAGCGTTTTATTTAAATTGAATTTATTTTCTTATATGATAAGATTTTCGGACGAGATGGAGCTTCGTCATGCCTTTAACGTAACCGGATGTGGACGAATTCTACCGGAAGATGAGGTTCCTGGATATAGATCAGCAGTGGACGAATTGACACGTGATTTCAAGCAACTAGCCACTATGCTTCTTACCGTAATATATATATATATATATATACACACACTATAGTATATATATAATCCTTGTCTTATTTAATAATTACAATTTGTTTGCATATATGAATTTAATTTCTAAATTCTTTTTATTATTTTATCTCTTTCTGCGAACATTTTTGCTCTATTATTATCATTTTATTTATTTTTTCGCGGTAAGAGTGAAGAATCTTGCTGTTTGATCTTTGAATTTTAACTCTGTGACTTCAACGAGGGTTGTGTAGCCACCATATAGAATGAAAAACTCTGTTTGCCGCAGGCTCTATCTATGGGTTTGGAACAATCCCACGACTTCCTGTTGTCGAAGCACGCGCACATACTCGGCCCTGACAACGCATCCACCCTGCGTCTCCTCTATTATCCGCCACTCGGTACACCGGTACAAGGACTGACCCGATGCGGCGCCCATTGCGACTATGGCACTTTCACTTTGTTGGCGCAGGTATGCAGATTGCGGGATTACATTACACGCTTGAAACTTACTGCCTGTTATAGTCCGTCCACTACAAGGCTACAAGATCGTAAATAATTTTCTGAAAAATCCTTTTCACGATGCTCTACATGTAACGTATCATAAATTCTACGTATCTTTACAATTTCATCGAAACTGACAGAGATATCTCAGCACGTTTATTCGCGCAATACAATGCGCAATTGTTTCACGATAAGAGGCTCTAACCACTATCAAATAAAATGTGAAGTTATTTAGAAGCGTCGAGAAGGCATTAGGCAAGAATTAAAAGATAATAAATTATTAGACATTAAACAGAAATGATTTAAATACAGTATATCGTAAGCTGCGATTGAAGAATATCAAGTCGATATAAAAGTAACAATGTATTATGCACAGTATACATTTATATGTACAGATCGCTACTAGTTACAAATTATTAATAATTATATTCTTCTATAATTGCAAAACGATAAAATATTTTCAGGACTGCGAGGGTGGCCTTGAAATTCAAACTGGAGAAAGATGGGCTAGAGTAGGTCATCTCCCAGGCGCCATATTAGTGAACACTGGCGAGTTATTGGCACACTGGACCAACGGGCAGCTTCCAGCACTCAGACATCGCGTTGTTATGCCGGAACACTGTGGTCGCGGCCGTCATTCCATCGCTTTCTTTGTACATCCAGACGACAATGTTCCTATCGAGCCGTTAGATACAAAGATCACCATAGCCAACCAAGAAACAACTCTTTGCCGTCTCCAGAAAAAGAAACGTAGCGTCCTCACGGCGTATCAGCATCTTCAACGTCGTTTTCGCGAGACTTACGCGTCTTAATATGCTGTATGCCAGCCTGAATATTCTGTCAGACTGACCTAATGGATCAAAAAACCGAAAACTATAAGTCTTTGTACGCTCGTCGAGTTGGAGCAAAAATAAAATTTCGCGGAAATTCGGAAGAGGTCGATTTTACGAGCAGTGAAATTAAGATCACCATAAGCTACATTTTGAAATGTGACCAACATATCTTGCTGTATATTGCTTGACACATACTATAAAAAAATGTTAAAAAGTATTACGCATAATATCCATTCCATTTAAGGTGAACAAAGGACAAGATCACCGATAACTTTTAATTCTGATTAACGGCATAGCTTGGCTGTCTTAATTTCACGATTTACACGTTCAAGAGTCGGATACCCTTACGAAGCGAAATTATGAAACTGAATGTCAAAGATGTAAAAAGAATGTGAAAGAAAATTGCGATTCTCAGACAATAATAAATAAATTTGTACTTAATTCAGAAATATTTCCATTATTCCTGTACCTAATAACTAACTCGAATGAAGAGAATATATTATATATTGTTTTGCTTCATTTAATCTTGCAATCTTTGAAATTGTTTAGAATCCGGGATCCCAGTCAGTTTCTTGTGGTTTCTGATACGTTTGGTAACAAATTAAAATGTCCCCAGTTTTGAAAGACAATGTCGGATCTTCGAATCTCAAACCGCATTCTACATCAGTCTTGATTGTTTCTGTTTCATTTTTCATATGTCTCATTGACACCAATTTTCCTAAAAAAATAAATGTAAATGTCATTTCATTTCTCTTTCAGGATTTTCCCTTTCTCATTCAAGAATTTTTACCAGCAAAGAGAACTTCTTGTTCACGCATCAATCGGTACATTGCATTTTTCTTGAGATTGCCTTTGATGCACCGACAACCCGCAACCTTTACTTTCTTTTTTTTATCTGTGATTTCGAACTCTTGTAATACATTTGCTTCACCTGTAAGGAAATCAATGGTCAAGATAAATATGATTACTACTGTGACTCATGCTCTCTCATACCTATTATTTCTTCGGCGTCAACCGATGGAAGTCTCATATTTATCTCCTTTTTAACATCGTTAATGAGCTTATATATCACATTGTATGAACGGATTAATATCTTTTTTTCATTAGCTTCCTGTTGCAAGTTTTTCATTACGCCAACGTTAAAAGAATATATGATGGCTATAAATATTTCATGATATTGAGGTTTATAGAGAATAATACTAATCGATATGTATAGTCTTACCATTAAATATGTCTGCCATTTGTAAATCTGTCTCTGAAACAGGTCCGACGCCATAATGAACGACACTTAATTGACATTTGTCGTCACTCCCATAACTATTAAAAACGTCTAATATAGCTTCTACAGAGCCAGCGACATCACTTTTTATGATAACGTTAAGTTTAGGTTTCTCATCATCAGGACTTTCATTTTTAACAGGTGTTGATAGCTTCGTGTATCTGCCAAGTGCTCTTCTCTTTGCCAGATGTTCCTTATATTCCTATAATTATCGAATAATAAAGTGTCAAACAAGGTCAACAATTATAAAAAAGCTTACTTTCAGATATTCTTCATGCTTTTTGTCCGCTGCAATTTTATGTTTCTGCGCCAGCTGTGTAGCTTTTTCCGCTTCTCTGTATCGCATTACTGTGCGTGCTTTCTTCTCATTTTCAACTTCTAGTATTTCATCTCCGGCAGTAGGTAAATCCTTCCATCCGATAATCTGTACCGCATCGGATAATTTGGCTTCCGTAACTGGATTTCCGGAATGGTCGAACATAGCTCTTACTTTAGCCCACGCTAATCCGCTCACTATCATCAAACAAAAATATTAGATTAACATTTCGAAATTATTAAATTGTCTAGGAGCAAAAAAAATAGATTTATGCAAAACTTTTCAAGGACTCGTTTTGTGAAACTAAATTAATTATTTTTCTGAAGAAATTGTTTTTCTATATCTTTCTTTATCTTTAATATTTGAGACGAAATATTTTGCTTTTACCAAGGTATGCACCCTTCCTCAGAGTACCACGTTGAATTAAAGCTGTCGCTAATTTGCCACGTTGACGATCGATGAAACATTCAATTATGACAGCTTCGACTAATCCCGTTGGATCACCCTTTAATCCCACGAGTTCGGCTTGTAATGCTATAGCCTCCATCAAGGTACCCAAGTTGGTTCCGTGTAAAGCTGATACATTGACGCTCTGAATGTCCCCGCCCATTGCCTCCACTTGAATTCCCTGTTGCGCAAGCATCTTTTGTGTTCTTAGCTAAAATACATACATTATAAACTATGTTGCTCTATTATTAATGATTCTATTGATCATTAAAATGAATGTTAAAATCACATACAATATCGGCTTCTGGTTTATCGATTTTGTTGATAGCCACGATAATCGGGACATTCGCTGCTCTTGCCATATTTATACTTTCTATGGTTTGTTCCATCACACCGTCGTCTGCTGCAACCACTAGTACTATAATATCAGTTACTTGCGCGCCTCTCATTCGCATAATATTAAAAGCGGCATGCCCAGGAGTATCCAAAAATGTAATTGTTTCTCCCGTTTCCAACGTCACTATTAATTGGGATATTAGAAAAAACTTGTTAACACATAACATATGTGATGATGAATACGATAAGATTATATTATTTACCATTGAAAGCCCCAATATGTTGAGTGATACCACCAAACTCCATTTTTACAACTGATGTATTACGTAATGTATCTAATAATGTAGTTTTGCCATGATCGACATGGCCCATAATTGTTACTACTGGACGACGTTTTATTAGTATAGATTCATCCGGTAGAGGCCTGGTAAATAAAATATAAACAAAATATAAACAATACAAACTCTATCGATCTTATCTTATATTTGATTAAGTCCTGTTTCCACCAATGTAAATTAACTTTAATCTCGGTTCAACTTATTCTTTATCCTTTTCTAATTTTTAGAACTAGAAGCTAAAATGTAAGTTAAACTAAGATTAAAGTTAATCTGTATTGAAATAAACATGGATACAATATAGTTAGTTCAATTATTAGTACCTTTTAACAACATTACAGTCCTGTGTATTCTTTTCCATTTTGCTATCTGGTCTAGATATCACTTTAAACTTTGCCCCAAGTTTTCGAACAGTATTGTACAATATATTCGGATCCTCTACAATAGTATTTTTATTGTAATGTCCAAATGAATCAGAAAGAGAAATTGCATGCATGACATCATTTATATCCCTTCCTGTAGATGCTGCCAGTTCTAATACAGTCATTTGGTTCCATATATCCACGACTGGCAAACGTTTTTTTGGTTTGATTTGAGTGAAAGCGTTCAGCTGTTATAAATGATTTTAAATTTTGATATCATACTATCTAAAAATTAAATGCTTACATATAGAGCATTCAGTGATTTTATAAATTTAAAATTGTACCTTTTTCTTTGATGTCTTGAAATATTGTGGTGTTGTATGGTAATGCTGGCATTGCGTACGGCATTGTGTAAGGAGCAAACCATGAAAGTTGTATTTCCTTACATCATCGCCTTTGACAATATCACAGAATAGCTGCCTCAGTAAACTGCAAATTGTAATATAAAATTATTACAGAAAATATACTCTCCATTAAATTATAACATATATTTATATTATGCAAGTTATCGCGTTATGGTTTTACATTTTTAAAGGGTAAAAAAAATTGACTGTACAGTGTAGAAGGTTATGTTTCTCTTTTATAAGGATATTTTAATTTCTTAAATATACATACTGTGCAGCAAATCTCGAAGATGCGACTTTGATCATTGTGACAATGTCTTCAGGAAAAGAATAATCACCTAAATTTTGTATATGTTCTGATCAAGGAAGTAGCCATGTTTACGTCGGCCGTTGATTACACAAGCCACTACCGGCTTAAAGCTGGTTCTACAATGGCTGCGTTCAGCAGACTCAACAGTTTTGCAACCGTTTTATGATTGTCTGCTGAGATAGGACCATTCTTCTAGATCTAAAAGTATGATCCAATTAGCGCGAAGGAAACTTACAACAGTTGCAAAACAAACGTTCTGCTGAACGCAGCCAATCATAAAACGGTTGCAAAACTGTTGAGTCTGCTGAACGCAGCCAATCATAAAACGGTTGCAAAACTGTTGAGTCTGCTGAACGCAGCCAATCATAAAACGGTTGCAAAACTGTTGAGTCTGCTGAACGCAGCCAATCATAAAACGGTTGCAAAACTGTTGAGTCTGCTGAACGCAGCCAATCATAAAACGGTTGCAAAACTGTTGAGTCTGCTGAACGCAGCCAATCATAAAACGGTTGCAAAACTGTTGAGTCTGCTGAACGCAGCCAATCATAAAACGGTTGCAAAACTGTTGAGTCTGCTGAACGCAGCCAATCATAAAACGGTTGCAAAACTGTTGAGTCTGCTGAACGCAGCCAATCATAAAACGGTTGCAAAACTGTTGAGTCTGCTGAACGCAGCCATTGTCTGCTGAGATAGGACCATTCTTCTAGATCTAAAAGTATGATCCAATTAGCGCGAAGGAAACTTACAACAGTTGCAAAACAAACGTTCTGCTGAACGCACCCATTGATTGCATCGCAGCGTCGCAAGTGTTGCAGTCCAATCAGAGTCGAGCTAGCTTGACGTTGATTGGACCGCAGCGCTTGCGACGCTGCGATGCAATTAATGTAGAACCAGCCTTAAGGCCATCACACGTACAAAAATTTTAGTCGTAATCGTAAGTCCGTAAGCAAATCGGCCAATCACAGTCGAGCGTTTTTAAACGCGAGATCGTAATTTTGATTGTGATCGATCGATTTGCTTGCGATCTTACGATTACGACTAAAATTTTTGTACGTGTGATGGCCTTTACCCCGGATCTACAATAAGCTTTTAAGTCTTAAGCCATAAGAAATGGGCGAATCACAGTCGAGTATTCTCTTCGAATTCAACTGTAATTGGTCAATTTCTTACGGCTTATAGCTTAAAACACTTATTGTAGATCCGGACTTACTAAGCTTACTTTGTCAACTTTGAAAAATTGAAGGATTTGTAATTCTTTGTGTCAGCAGAAACTAGAAAGAAATTTGAGAGTGGCCATTTCGACCTTTTTCGTGTGACGCTCAAAAAACCTTCATTTACTAACGTCACCAACATCATTTTAAGAAAATTACGTGATACATTATCAACTACGCCGATAAAGTAATGTCGAAAATTGATGCGAGTCTGTGTTAAATCGAAAATTTATGTAGAACGAGTCCGTGCTATATCCATTGAAATGTATGCCGATATTCAAGCCATAAGGTGCAGCCACTATAGAAGGAATAAGGAATAACGATTTCAACTTATCAGAAATCGGATACATCAGAATACACGGTTTCTGATAGGTTGAAATCGTTATTCCTTAAACCTTATTCCTTATTCCTTCTATTGTGGCTGCACTCTTATATTTAAGGCTTCCTTAAATTTATCTTCAGATGCTCTACGAATTATTTCATTGGCTACTGAGAATCTAAAGATAAATTTAAGAAAGCCTTAAGTACAAGGTCTGACTATGGCCGTGGTCCGATTTATGCTGACAACGCCCATGAGCATTATTTGTCTTCGTTCAACATTTGACAAACAACAAGGATGAAATAATTTTTAAGCGTCGTGAGCGTGAATCGGACCGCGACCTAGGGCTGGTATTCATAATCAGTTCTTATATTCAAGACCGTCTTAAGGTCAGTCTTGAGATGTCACGAACCAATCAGAGGGCTGTATTAACATCTTAAGACATTAGCTGCGTTCAGCAGACTCAACAGTTTTGCAACCGTTTTATGATTGTCTGCTGAGATATCGTTTTGATTGTCTGCTGAGATAGGACCATTCTTCTAGATCTAAAAGTATGATCCAATCAGCGCGAAGGAAACTTCCAACAGTTACAAAACAAATGTTCTGCTGAACGCAGCCATTACTTAAGACGGTCTTGAAATAAGATCTGACTATGAATACCGGCCTAGGAATACGGGCCATAGGGTTTGCTCGCGTCGCATGCTCCAACATGTTCCGATATGCTCCTACTATAGCTCGTACTCACTTCAACACGCTTGATAGAATGAGTACGAGCTATGGTAGGAGCATGTTGGAACTTGCGACGCGACAAACTTATAAAGGCCATTCTACATCGGTCGTATCGTAGCGTCGGAAGCGTCGTAAGCATCATACGACTTTGAAATTGAAGCATCGGATTGGCTCAAGCAACAAACTTGTGACTTGCGACGTCTACGATACGACCAATGGTCGTATAAAGAATGGCCTTTATACTACTGCAATGAGCGCTGGTGCTAGTTTTGCGATCCGACAAAGAGCGTTTCAAGTGGTATCTTTATCCTTTTCTAACCTATACTTAGCTATGACTGCGCATGTGCAATACCGTCTACTGCACAATTATAACTGAGTGCAGGTTGGAAAAGGATAAAGATACCACTTGGAATGCTCTCTCTCTCTCTCTCTCTCTCTCTCTCGGATCACTGTTAACAAAAGCGACGTGGGGCCGCGCTCGTTCCAGTGTTATATTTCAGTGACTACATCTACTAATATTACTAATATATTACTAATACCATTAATATATTAATAATATATTAGTGGTATTAGCAATATATTACTAATATATTAGTCAATTAGTGGATATAGCACGGACTCGTTCTACATCTTCTTCTTCTTCTTCTTAATTAATGGCTCCCGCCTCCAGACATATAAAAAGGAGGTCGATACGGCCAACTCGTTCTACATCAATTTTCAATTTAGCAGACTCGCATCAATTTTCAACACTGCTTTATCGGCATAATCGATAATGTGTCACATAGTTTTCATAAAAATGATGTTGGTGGCGCTGGCGTACGGGGACTTTCGAGTGTCACACAGATAAGGCCGAGATGGCCGCTCTCAAGTTTCTCTCTGCTCTACGATTCTTTACGAATAGTTCCGAAGTTTCCGACATAACGCGAATTTGTTCCATCGTCGATAGATGTCGTGCGCAGTCCGCCGGCGGTCGGAATTAGATCGTAAATGTCATTAGTGATATGCGATAAATACATATGATATTATATCGTTGATGACTCTTTCATCGTCAACGTCACGTGTCACGGTCTCCAGTGCGACGTTGCTTTCCTTGAATGGGCGATATACTTTAGCTTATCTGACTTCGCATACCATTTTCACGTTACTGCGGTCAGTTACGGCAACATTCACGTCGCTTAAATCGCTGTCATCGCTGTGCGACCAGTGCGATAGTGTCGCCTGTGTATGTGTGTGTGTGTGTGTATGTGTGTGTGAGCGACCGAATCTCGCATTGCAGTTCGAAAGAGGACAGTGTGTGTGTGGATGTAGAGAGTCCGACGTCCGATATACGAGTCATAACCTCGATACACTAGAGGTTTGTTCGCGTCGCAAGCTCCAACATGCTCCTACCATAGCTCCTACTCACTCTATTAAGCGCGTTGGAGTGAATAAGAGCTATGGTAGGAGCATAATGGAACATGTTGGAGCATGCGACGCGAACAAACCTTATGAAAAGGGAGGAGAGTTGCCAATCTTGCACTCTCGCACAGTCGCGAATCCAATCTTGACTTCTTTGGGGGAACCACGTGGCCCATCCGGACTACCCGGAGGGAGTGACAGTGGGTATTCGACCGTGCGCGAAAGTTGACGTATGTCGAGGTGTTTTCTCCACAGATTCGTTGATTTCGTGAAAACAGATCGTGACGCGCAGCTGCGCGCCTCTGGAACAGCTTTGGGAAATAAACGAACAAGCGAATGATCGAACGTGTCTCTCCCACGATACCGGTGCACTTTTCACCGAGGTGAGTGCCCGCGTGAGCTTCGCGAATTCGCGATTCCTCTTTCAAGTCATTTCAGTTCAGTTACCGGATCGGATGCATATGTTATGCAGTGTCTTTTCGAAGTGGTCAAAAAGAACGGAGAGAGATAGAAGATAAATGAAAGTGTTGAGTATTTTTAAAACATTACGCGAAGAAAAAAAACGCGCTGACAATCGACATTGCGATAAACTGATAGTAGGTTTTTTCAGCTTTTTTTTACATACCGCAATCTTGTATATCCTTCCAATCTCATCTCTTGTTATTTTCTTTTCCTTTCAATATACTTGATTTATGTCGATTGCAGGAAGAGCATGTGATGTTTAAAAAGAAAACGTAATCTGTGGCGTCTTATCGAGAGATATCATGGACCAACGACAAAAATAGTGATTGAAAAACATCGTCACTAACGGTATTGATATTTTTTTCGAAAGATAAAATATCCTCAACTTTCTTAAGATACATTAAATTATATTCTTGTATGTATAAATGTAAGTGTTAACTGGTGCTGACTCTTCATATCGCTCTCGATGTTAATATACATACATTCGTTTCCTAGTTCATTAACGCGCTAGTTTACGTATAATTTGACTTGCGTTATATAACGTGTGTGACGTTTGTATTTCGCGTTGATCGATCGCTCGAATGTATTCGTGTATGCGGAAAAATGGTATCGACCCATTTTGAAGGATTTATCACTTTATCGATCTATCGATATATCGTTTATATAAAAAAATTGCGTGTTTTTGATATTTCATAATATGAACTAAATTGAATGCACAAATTGTAGTATATATATATATATAGAAATATCGAGTATATGTATAGAATTATTTACGTAGAAACATCGAGTTACATAAAAATATTATAAACTATTATTCTTTATTTTCAGCTTTCATTATTTTATCCCGTCTGCCGTTAAAATATGTAAAAGTTTCCATATCAGTTCTATACAGAAATATAATTAACTAATTACCTTCTTTTAATAAGTTTAGAGTTAATTATATTGTAGAATAGTTAAATCAATATTTTCTTCCATAATAAAGTTTCATTATTACAAGTGCATTAATTCTGTATATTGATTCCGGTGAAACGTGAATAAAGAGCAACAGATCGTAGAAATGGGTAAACTATGTAATTATCTAACTTTAGCTAATGCAGAATTAACTAATTGCATTATTGAATGAACAAATCAATATGTTCCCAATAAAGCACGGGCTGTTTCTGCGAGTGCATTAATTCTATACATCGATTTCTGTGAAAAAGCGAGTAAGGAGGAACGTCCGCGGAAAAAAGTGATGTGGTAATAAATTTATAACATTTATTCGTTATAAATTCACGTTGCATGTACTTGTAACAAATAAAGTTTTTACGATCACCATGTAGTATTGCGGCCTTCTGTTAACGTAAAATTGTAGCCGTGTTGGCCGAAGTAAACGCTGCATAATGCCGCAGAAATATCCTTGAAATAGAACGTGGCCCGATCGATTATTTCATTTCGATAAAGGTCGCGGTTTTCCTTCGCGCCTTTCACTTCATTTCGACTGTTCTTTCGATTACGTTACAGCTACTCGAAGTAGAATTATTCCGCGTTCTCAGCTTTCATAAGCTCGGTGATGTCGAAACTGTTGAGCGTTACGATCGATTTACGTAATGAGGTTCCTAAGCTGAGATATTCCGTATTTTTATAGACTCGAAAAATCTGAGAAGGAGATTGCGAGTCCGAATTTTCCTCTTTGTGAGACGTAAAAAAAATCTAGAACCATGAATAGAGACTTGTAGAATAAAATAAGGAATTTCCAGAATAAGTCAAATTAGAAGTTTTCAAAATAAATCAATTAATAAATGAATTGCTGAATTAGAGTTTGTAAAATAATTTAGCTTTCAATAACGAATTCAAAAAATAACTTAGCTAACAATACGGTATTTATTGTTAATTAATTTAAAAAAAAATTTTTTAACGATAATTATATGAGAAATAATTTTTATCTCTTATCACTATACATTCGTTCATATGCATTTCTTGGACATTTGTTTCTTTAACTCTTTTTATGTATTGAGAAAGCAAAGTCGAATGCGTTCGGGATTCATACGTACAATTCTCTTTGAAATCTTTTTACGTAATTTTGCTAATTCATTCCAAGGCGCGCCGTGAAATTACGATTCCGGCTTCCGTGGCAAGGACGAAGTGCAGGCGAAATTAACGACACGCTTAATGCACTCAACAATTGTGCGAATAACTTCGAGTTCTTGCTGTTGCGGCGCTTGCCGCAAAAACTGAGTCTCGAGTTTATTAACGCAATTTTTATTGCATTATAAATTTATTATTTACAATATGCATTATTTATTATCTATGACTTATTAAAATTTATTTTGCTTAATTGTTATGCGTAGCAAAATTTAATTGACAGCTCGGTGAATTTAATAAAAAATCAACACAAAAGGAGAGAAAAATTTAAATAATTCCTTGTCTTAGAACTCTTTATACCCAATTAAGAATTTTTCCGAGAATTTTTTTAAAGGTTTTAATTTTTAATAGTTTATTTAGCTAAATTTAGATAAAGTAAAATTTCACGGAAAGGAATGAATTCGAGAATTTATCTGAAATTCGCAGGCAATATCGTACTGAAAATCAGGAAGAATAGTTTCGATAGACAACTGACCTAGGTTCAGAGTACGGGAGCGCCTCATAAAATCGATATGTCCTCGACCTCACTTAATACTGCCTTTTTCTGTTTGCCGAAAGATCATTTATATTTATGATAACGGGAAAAATTTATTTGTTAAGTTAAACACAGCGATGTGTTATTAATATTGTTTTCTTACGAATTAGATATAATTACGTAGAATTAGGCAAAATTTTAAGAATCGTGATTGTATATAAATAAATATTTTAATTTTGATTGATATTAAAAGTTTTGTATAAAATTGTCTAAAAAGGTACTAATAGGTATTAATAGGTACAATACTTAACCGTACAATATAAGAGTGTTTACCTAGAGCCATCATCTTATAGCTATCATTGTTTTATTTCTTTTATTATGTTCCTCTTTTTTAACTGTCGTAATGCATATGTTATGAAAATCTATTTTTCTAACTACTTATAATCAGAAGTATTTTATTCATTATTTATTTTTTACTAGACTTCTGTCTATCATCGAGATTATTTCAGTCTTAATATATGCATACATGCACACGGATTTATAAGTGTCTCTAATTGAATATAATATGAACATAATTAACATTTTACTTTATTATTTAAAAAATTATAAAGTAAAATATTAATTATATGAATGTAATTAATACCTTACTTTATTATTTCGAAAATAAAGTAATTCTAATCAATTTACCCGTTATATTTTATTTTATTATAACGATTTTTCGTTCCAAGATTCGTTAGCGAAATTTTTTATCTCAAGATCTCAAAATTTCAAGTTTTTGATTCCTTGGACGATAAACAAGTGCGTTTCTCTTCTCACATCAGGTGATAATTGTCGCGTTGCCAAGATGAACGAGATGGACCGAATGGCTTGTTGCAATGAAGAATCTTTTCTGCAGCCGCTGCAAGCGGTGTACACGGGTCAATCAACTCACGCTACCGCCGTTATTTCGACGTCTCCCGTGACGCCGATACTGGCAACGTGTGTTATCACCGCAGCCGACAAGGTCACTGCCGTAAATACCAATTTTACCCACGTGCCAGATGCCGAATCAGCTGGTAGCCCTAGTAAGTAGGATGGAAATCCTCCACAAAAATCACATCCATATTAATTAGCGACCAGCGTTATTGTTAGACTACATTGTTCTAAATAATCGAGAATTATTTTTTTATATAGCTATATTGTTTGAGAGAGAGAGAGAGAGAGAGAGAGAGAGAGAGACACGACTGATAGAAATCTGAACTTTTTTCTTTTTTTTTCGTTTCACTATATATCTATGTAAATTTTAATTTACTTGACAAATGTGTAAACGCATTGTTTACATGCTTTACGATAGTGTTTTATTCAATTTATAGAATAGTCAAAAGAAGTAATATTTTTTTCTATTGCCAACGTCACTTTCAACGGGTTTTATTCATTATTTATTTTTTATTAGACTTCTGTATATCATTTCTTAAAATTCCAACGCCAAATTTAGACTCGTACGTCTCGAAAAAATTTATTTCCGCATGCCTAAACTATGATTGCGTTTAAAAATTCATGCATCGATAAATTGAATACATAAAGAATGAATAAAAATCTTTTCTAGAATTTAAGAACTTTAGAGTTTATATTTCCACCCGTTTTAACTGTAATTGCGTTTAAGAATTTACAATCGATGAAATATACTCAAGACACAGTAATGAATAAAATTTTTTTAGAAATTAAAAACTATAAAATTTAAAATTTCACAATACTAGTTAAAATCGGCGAGATAAAAAATATTATAAAAATTGCTACACTTTAATCGTAAATATCCTAAGTATATAGAGAACAAACAAAATTTCGAAGACACAGTTTATACTAGAGATGCACCGGATATCCGAAAAATATTTGGTATCCGATATTTTCCGGCACTTTTTTACTATCCGATCGAATAGTCGGATATCATTAGAGAGAGAGTATCCGGAAATATATTCGGTTGAAATTTTATATCATTAAATCGTTGATTTTTTATTATATAAATGTTCTATAAATAAGTATATGCATACTCATAATGTTATAATATCCTACATATTGCTGCAAAATTACAATTTTTTTTCTCTACATTTATCATCTCTATTGATACTAATCAAACTCGAACGATAACATTAAAATTATAATTATTATCACTATTTTTCCCTTATAGTTCCTTTTCCTTTTTGCTCCCTTTTTTTCAGACATTGTCCCGGAATCAGGTCGGATATCTGAAAAATATCGGATATCCGACTCGAAAAACCTTCTTGGATATCCGATGTTACATTCTTTTCGGATATCCAATATTCGATAATTTTACGATCTGATGCATCCCTTATAGTTTATACATATAATTCCAGTTTCATCACCGGAAATGATCTCGTGATTTTATCACATTTGTTGAAAGACGATTCATAATGACAAAAAAAGATTAACTTTAGAAAATTAAAAACTAATTTTTCCGAACTTTTTTAAGGAATACGAGATTACTTCCGAATTCTTTGAGCTTTAAAAGTGTACGCGATGCACAGATCCTTCTCTATAGTCGCTCTCAATCACGATTCCATCTCCTGCTATTGAATTATTAACCGGAATATACCATGAGCAGCTACCACCTCGCCGCCGTCTCCGCTGGACTCCCGTATACCGAGGCCATCGCCGTCGGCTCTGCGTCGCGCCGCGAGCTTGCGCTTGCGCGGCGAACGTCTACCACCACATTATCCGCGATCCACCACTGCCGCTGCAGCCAGCACGGCCCTGCTCGGCCACCAACATCATCCCCGTCGTCACAACCACCTCCTGCAATCGTCGCAGCAGCATCAACATCCGGATCATCGTATTTTCCCGGTCATCACGGAGAATGGAACTGACTCGCCGCGACAACGATCCTTCGTGAGTAAAGACACTGACACGCGTCTCCTCCTTGAGAAATTGTCCTTCTTGAGAAAAGTCCGAAGGAAATTGTCAACTACGCACGTCGCTACGCACTATGTAGAGATCCCTGTTCCGCGTTAAGTTCAAAGTATCGACTACCGTACGATTGCCCGAACGAGGAACCTTGACGTTGAATATAATTTCTTTCGTATTATATAAAGAAGCAAAAATTAAAGAGGTACTCAAATGGTAGCTCTGTAATCCCGGGATTGTATTGCATTAAGGATTGAACGATTTAAAACTAGTAGCACACTGGTAGCACCACGCGTTTTGCTTGTACACTTATGTTTGTTTCAATCAAAATAGATTCAATTTTAATCTCGATTTTCTAAGAACTAAAAAAAGATGAGTAAATTGTACCGAAATTAAAATTAATCTGTTATTGGTAGAATAGTTAGACTAATATAGCATAGAATATTGTGTAGAATGAACTCGATATTCGTTTCCTTATATTTCTTTGTGTCCTTTTACACAACAAGAAGCATATTGAGAGTACCGAAGCGTAGTCTACTATCGTCCGCGTTGAAAGATTCGTTAAGACAAGAACTATAGAAGAAATTGATCTCTGGCTTTTGCGTGTGGCGTACATATGTCAGAATTTCGGTATGGAGACCTTTACTTTTACTCACGTATACCACTACTAGCCGTAACTTCGGGACAGCGTTCAAAGTGCCGTTGATTAACGGGTGATTCGCACGTTAAGCCGTAGTAGTTGGTCTGTGCTCGCCTTTGCGTGACCGTATATCCCGGATATCATTATTCCAAGTGCGGTAAATATAAGAAATCGTCCAACAGGTAGGTAACTCGTTATAAATCCATCCACGTATCGATTTCGATGAACTATCATACATAAGCCGTATCTTACATTTTTTCTAATTCTTTTAAATACTTGAAAATTTTAAAGATAATTGAGAACCATTAACGAAATAATTACACTTTTTCTTAATCCACTTAAGAATCAAGAAATTTTGGAGATAATCAAATCTACTTCTTATTGAAATAATTTTTGATTCAGTTCTAAAGCGCCGTCAAACTGTTTGTATTACTTTCAAATACAATATAGAAATCTGTAATTTTTTCATAATTTTTCTTAAAGACTTGGAAATTTTGAAAATACTCAAGGAATAACAAATTACTATTTTTTAAATTTTGTTTAAGAATTGAGAAATTTTGAATAATCAAAGAACAAAATAGTTAGCTACTTTTTTTTATCCGTTTAAGGATCTAGAAATTTTGGAGATAATTGAGAAATGCTAATGAAATGATTGATAATAATAAATTAAATTAACATGAAGCAATAAACACAAATAGAATTCATATAATACACAGTTCTATTCCTTATATATTTCTAATACCTTTCAATAGCACACATTTATTTTAATTGCACTTTGAAAATGGCATCAACATTTCAAGAGACTTTAAAGATAATCTCTTGTTTGATAGGTTTGCTTTAAGTCTTTAAAAATACTACTTTTCAGTGCTCTTTCCATACTTCAAATAACCAGTGATTCAACTGCGCGATTATATCTATCAATGCGATATCTTTGAATCTCTTGAAAGATTTGAAGCTATTCCCATACTTCAAACAACCATTAATTCAGCGATATGCGATTGTATCTTTCAAATTAATACCACCATATATTGTAAGCGGCATTGTACATTCTATTCCATTCTATTCATACCTGTTTTAATGAATCGAGCTAACGGATGTTGTTAATAAAAAATGATTTATCGTTCACAGAGTCTCTCACTGACACCGGTGAGGCCGCGGCCAGGTCACGCGGCCTCTGGAGGAACAACAGTAGCGGGAGTCAACGACGACAGCGATGCCGAGAGCGTGAAGAGTTATAGCAGTGCTTGCAGCACAGCGAGCGCCTGCGAGCATGCCTCCTTTGCGTTGAATGGCACCACCTGGTCTGGTCGATCGCGAAAATATGTGGTGCATTGCTCGAATTATGTCGGCGATAGCGAACAGTACCTCACGCCTACTCAGAGAGCAGCTAAACAAGTCCGAAAGTTTCAGGTAACATCTTCAAAATGAAAATAACTGCAGATCTTGTTTGTCATTCATCCTGCTCTTAAATTTCTTTATATTAGTGCTTTAACAATATAGTTGAACGCAGTATACAAAATATGCTCTATTTCTGGAATTGAAAATATTATTCGTGATTCTCTGTCTTGAAAAATATAATTTTTATAGAGAGATTAATAATCATTTAATCTAGAATTGACGAAGAGCCAATAACACTCATACGATTAATTATATCGTAAGAAAAATGACTTAAATCGAAATTTTTTAAATTTTGTACCATGTGCAGATTGTGTTTTAAAATACATCCGTTTTCAATCAAATCAGAAAAGGTGAATTTAAATATCTCCCAAAGAAAAATGACACAAAATATAAGGCCAATTTTTAGGGGTAACACATCATAAAAAAATTAATATCATTATCTACATATCTAAAGAATTTGAAATTTGTATAATATCGTAATAAATAATTAATTTTTAAATACACAATTTTCTTTTCTCTCTTAAATAATTTTATATATTTGATTGTGTTACCTTTCTTGTTGGAATACGGTATATGTAAGTGTATATTTATATTTTTCTTAGTAAAATTACGCGGTTATTGATATCTCTATCTCTATGTTCAGGCTTTATTGAAGGAAGCGCGCAAAGAAATCGATGAGAAGGATCGGGAGATCTTGCGTTTGACGAAGGAGGTCGTAGAGTCTCTTACCGTGCGTGAGAACAATCCCTTCTCACCGGAGTCGCCGAGCAAGGATCTTCCTGATGAAGGTGCCGCGGAGAAATCCATCGCCAGTCCGGAAACTCCGGAGAAGCGTGTGCACACAGATCTCCCCTCGTCATTAGCTGACTCCGGACACTTTGAAGATGGTTCCGTCCATTCGAAAGACTCCGTATGCCTGCCTGAGTCGCAGCCGGAGATTACTGTCAACACGACAACGTGTGCTAATACGGTACCCAATGATATTGTTTCCGATGTCAGTCCTGTGACACCAACAAGTGTAGAACGAGATGAAGAGAGGCGTCGATTAGTTAGTCATTACGAAAATAGAATCGAGGATATGCATAGGCGGCACATTGACGAACTGCAGGAGCTCAAACAAAAGCACAATGATAAGGTAGAATCTTTCATTTAATTGGTTTTAATTTTTGCCCCTTTATTTTTCCTGATAATAAAAAGTCATGTTTCATATTATAGGTGGAAAGCTTATTGAATCAACTGTCCGAGGTCAACACTCGGTACTGTGAGGTGCGGCCGGCTATGGATACCGCCGAAGCTCGTGCTCGTGAATTAGAAACGGAATTAGAGGCTGTGAAGACTGAGCTTAATGAACAGAAAACGCTTTTGAATGAACAAGAAGAGAGAAATAAGCAAATGTACCTGAAAATGTATGCCAAAGGTCAAGAAGCCGCGCGCATTGAACAAGCCGATCAGGTATGATCAATATATCGAAAATAAATGTAAGGGTGGAAAATATAAGCAAGATCGACACTAAATACTTTTCATACAATTACAGATATTCGTGCAGGCACATCAATCACCGCCTAAAGTCACCGTTGCAGAATTGCTTCAACAGCTAACTATCACACAAGCTGAGTTAGAGAATATTAAGGTGAGATGTGATTTATTTATAGTCTGCAATCTTAAAAGTTCTGCGTTAACAAGTATAGCGACATAGATTGGTTGAAAATTTTACTCGTTTTGTACAAGACAAGGAATTTTCAATGACTACTAATATTTTTCAAATAAGATTGTTAGTATGATTTTTAAGCGTTTTAACATCGTTTTAAACAGCATTTTAAACAGTTATTAATGACAGTCTTTTTCAGCGAATTTATCATTTTCGTTATCATCAACTAGCTTTCATATTATTAGTTTGCATTTTGCGATATTTGTACACAATAAGTTTTCTATTAGTTCGACATTTGCATTCTTATTTTTCTTGCTTAATCATTAGAATATCTTTTATACTTTCTAGATGCGTTTTACTTAAAGTATATAACGAATTCATATAACTGATTTTCTCACGATTGAGAAAAAGACCGAGATTTGCTAGTGATTAATTATGCTAACACAATAACACGCCTAATAAGGTGAATCTCAGGCGCGTTTTTTTACATAGTCCGATCAGCTTTTACATTTGTTTCGCAGGCATTGTTTATTCATTTCTCACATTTATCACATTTATTACACTTATCAGGCGTGTACATCACATTTCGAGCATCCTCGTAGTTCACAATACTCTCGTACTAACGATGTGCCACTTTTTTTGGTCGCCGCTCACACTCCAGGACACAAGCTACTCGCCTGAACCTCACATTTCAGCCGAACAAAGTTTATTAAGCGCTCAGGAGGCTGTTTCTCTCTGGGTCCTTGGCACACGTAAGGTCTGTATCTTAACTCGGCTGCTACGTGATGACGCAACTCTCATCCACTTTTTATCGCCCATAAAGTAGCAGTTGTTCGCATATATGATGCACCGGTATTCTATCAATGTTTTACTGCATCAAGAGCTGATATTTCGACACACAAATGTAACATTTGTCATGATTCCCTCTTATAAATTCCAAAATTAGTTAAATAGATTGGTATATGTGTATGTATGGACATCTTTTTTGTAACTTGTGTGTTTAAATAATTTATTATTTTGTAACTTCCCAGATAGCAAAACGTTTAAGATCTGTCCACAGAATTTGCTGACATGCTATATCAGCATATTGATGTCAAAAACCGAGCAGAATCAGCACATTAGAGCAATCTGATGGCAGACTGGTAGCAGAAGCCGAGCTGCAACTCCTGTTCAGTTTCTGTCGCCAATTTTTTGCCATAGCATGTCAACAGGCTTGTCATATTTCTGGTGGCAGTTTACTGACATCGTCAAATATTACAGACTGTGTGAAATTTTTTCCCCTTTCTGCTATTAGAAATCGATAGCTTACTCGTTCTGCTCAAAATCTGTCTCCGCAGGCTTGACTATCTGGGTTATTAATTGCACAAGTGTTATTTCAGAGTAATCGTCACACATTCATATAAGTGAAAAGAGTGATGTTAACCCTTCGGGGACAAATCTTGTACATAAGTTATCATAAGACAATCAGTTCTTGAATAAATAAGGGCGTGTGGAAAAGAGCACGATTGCGCTCCTCTTTTTTTCCTTTTCATTCGAGTTAGTGAATGCTTGCTGCAACAATTGCATGCGATCTATGAAGCACAAACGTAGATTTATACTTCTATACGTTGCTCTTAGATCGGGCGATGTTATCCAGTGCACTTGGAAGAAACAGCCTCTTATATCTTCGGGCAATGTAAGTTTTGCACGAGCTTACAGGCAATGCACGCTTTCACCATACTTTCATCATATTGCATAAAACTTGTATACTATATATTTGAATCCAGATAGATCGATTGTTTCCATTTAGTATTAGCTCATTAAAATGTAATATTGCGTTGTCTTAATACAAAATTGATGTATACATACTTTTTAATTACATATGCTGTTTATAATCGTTAAAGTTTATATCTAAATAATATGTTAAATCTTTAAAATAGAAGATACAAATATGTCTAGATTCAAATCTGATAAAATATAATCATATGTATACACAAACAATTATACATTTTTCAATTGTACACTTAATGTTACAATATTTTAACTTAATTCATTAACGAATATATCATTTTGTTTCGACTAGGCAATGTATAGGCGTATTGTAGAGGCGAGAAGCAGTCAAGGTACTCTCGATCCGGAAATTACTCTTCAGTTCCTCAAGTCAGCGATCTACTATTTCCTAACTGATAAGGAGAATCATCACGGTCACTTAAATGCTATTGAAAGTATCTTGGGTTTCACGGATGCGGAAAGACACAACATTGATAGATACTATCGATCGGCGAGAAAATAATATTTAAAAAAAATTTTAATATAGAAAGTATTTTATCATTATATCATTATTGACGACTGGTGTTATAATTATATCAGATTTAACACCTGAATTTTTCGAAATTTTAATTTTTTTGGGTGTCTTTTAAAAGTAAACATTTAAATGTGTCTGAAAAATTTATTTTAAATTGTTGATAGATATTTAAAATATATATCATAAAAGCAATTTGCTCTTACAAAAATTGCTAGCTAATCTATATATATATATATATTACATATATACAATATATATATTATATATATATTTATATATATGGTGTGTAATTTGTAAATAGCTGGCAATTTTAGGAGATTTTTATATTTAAATTTTTGGGATTTAACAGCGTAAATTGTATACATACAGCTTGAATAGACTGAATTTATTTATAACTGTATGTAACATCAGTGCTCTGCGATGGTCATGTATTACGAATTAATATCACGCGTATCGCATAACTTGTGTGCTCTAAAAATTAGTAGATAAAAATCCTAGTTATATTTGAAAAAAATTATATCTAGTTATTGAAAATAATATTTCACTCTTTTAATAATTATTATGCATGCATTGCATCGTAATAAATATATTTCAAAATCGAGCAAAAAATATGTGATATATATAACAAGCTGCTAAGAGTTTCAAGTCGAAAATTTATCTTTATGTATTTATTTGAAATGCATGCCCATCTTTATACGAATGTAAAAAGTTGCATATATCTTTCTCGTTATTACATGGGAATGCTTCGAGTATAGATAAATAAATTTATTTATATATTTACCTGTTATAAATGAAATATATATCTATATACACATATACATGCATATATCAGGATAAGAATTATCAGAGATTTGTCCATCTTTTAGATTTTCAAGTACTTATGTACAAGAAAGTGATTTTGAAAGCAAATGTAGTCAGTGGAAATCATTTTCTTGTACATATGCATAACTCTGAATCATTCTGTATATATTATCTATATCAAAGTCTGGTGACATGACGTCCAGATAAGGTAACTGAATATGGAGACTGAAGGATATATCTTGCCTTTTTATCTGCTCGTAGCTTCAAGTTAAGTAGGTCATGGAAAGTTATAAAAGTGCAACTAATTATTAATGGACGTCAATGAGCACACTTCCTATGTCTTATAATTATAATTATTCATTTTTTATGGGATATTTTTGTGTATTTAAATTAAAACCAAAGAGTAGTGAGAGCAGTTAATTATTGCGAACAAATGTTGGTTTATAATTAAGTTTAATACTTGGCACCAACCACCGGATTAAAGTTACCTTTTGTTATTGAAGTTCTGAATTTGTTCAGCAATAAAAATATCGTAAAATTAGATGTAAGTGATCTTTTTGTCTTTTTAAATCCTTATGTTATGAAATGGAAATAGCATTATATATTATGATATAAAATCAATATAAATGGAAACAATAATTTCTTTAGCACTAAGATTTTTGTATTTCTGAATGAAATTAGTCTGAAAAGTGTATGTCTAAGGTGCCAACAAGTACGAATGTTCATAGCACATACAGATCGCTTTTTTAAGCAACATTCTCCTAATCAATGTTTTATAAATCAAGAAACAGAAATATATTGACAGTAATATCTACTATATCAAAACGTCCAATGTCAAGAAAAGAATATATATATATATATAGTTTCATATAATATATAAGTGCAATGATACATTTCTCAAACTCTGAGATTGTAGATAATATTCATTTTATAATAAAGTTCCTTTATGTGAGTGTTATGATTCGTTAAGCCTAAGTAACCTCGATTATAATTAATAAAATTCGAATGTCATTCCATCGAAAATAATAACAAATAATGCTAAAAATAAGTGCATTTGACACTTTAGCTGTGTTCGATTTTGCAAGTCAGAGGCATCTGTAATCATTCTATTAGTGTTCATCGAATTGATGAATACAGGATAAAATAATTACGGATCTCTCCGATTTGTAAAACCGAACGCAACTTTTAAATAGAATATGGGCGTGATTGTGTTTCTGATACAATATTTCTCGTAAATTTCATAATTACGTACAATAAATTTTACCTGTTTTACATGTTCCTTATTTTTACACTTAACAGTAAGGAACATTACGTCTCCTTACTTTATTCTCACGATCGTCAAGTGTTTTGATTGTACTATTGCAATATGGGAAGAAATAAAAATCTTAAAGCTTTAAATTAAATCTTACCTTATTCCTAACATCACAATTTCATAAGTAATTATTTGATTGAGCAATGTGAAGATGTCATGTAAGGTTTAAATATATTACTATAAAGAATATAAACAATTTTTTTAAAGATTATTTACTAAATTGTATAATACAAAATATATATGATGTATTATTTTCTTCCTGTTATAATTATACCATCGTATTTTTGTTGAAACCACTTGATTGCGTCTTCTTTGGTAAGTCTGTGTTGGAAACCGACTTTACCAGTTTTCCTTCTCCTGTGAGCTACATTAAATCCTGTAAATTAAATTTATATTTTATAATTTATACTAGTACTTATCCTTCATTCTATGAAATTTTCATTATTCTTTTAGTATATTTATGTATTAACATACATATGTAAATATTTATGTAAAATACACATGTAAATGTTTAATTAAAGTGTAGTCTCAATCAAGTAACACACCCAGTAAAATAAAGTGAGCATGAGTTGCAAATATGAAACATTTTTTTTAGCACATTTCAAATGTATAGACATCACTATAAAACAAGGATATCTATGATGCTAATTGTGCAATATTTTATACATTCAATAATATAATGAAAATTGATGATCATTACTAACCTGGACGTCCCAATACAACGTAGAAATCTAATCCATAAATACCGATACTGGGATCATATTTGATTCCCAAGTCGATATGTTCTTGAATACCAAAACCGAAGTTTCCAGTGCAAGAAAAGTTTTCTTTTTTCAATTCATATTCACGTACCTGTAACCAAATAATTAGAATTATAGTATAGATGCAAATTACACACATATGTACAGACTTGAATTTTTACCTTTAAGCCACGTTCCAAAATCTCTTCAGCTTTAGCGCCGCGCACAGTACAATGAACAGCTATTTTTTCGTTACGACGAATACCGAATGAACGTACTGTATACCGAGCTTTAGAAAATACTGGCTGTTGGCCAGTCAGTTGTTCCAAGACCTATGAAAAATTACTTTAAGTTTGAAGATTCAATTGTTAGAAAGATTTCGTTTAAAATAAAAATATGCTTGTATAATCTACCTTGGCAGCACGCGTCAAGCGATCACCAGATTCACCTACGCAAATATTTAGGCATAACTTCCGGATTCGAACTTCACGCATTATATTCTTGGATGCATCTTTAGGCTCCTTTTTCAGCTTCGTCTTCTTTTCAATTTTCTTCCCGGTTTTTTTTTCGGGCACTTTCTTCAACTCCTACAATTGAAATAATTATTCATCTATACTACAAAATTCATTATTAGATAATTTATGAACTAATATTTTAATCTAGCCAGCGTTGATAAAATACATTCTTAATAAATTATCTATATATTAATTAAATTTTTCTTTAAACAATGGAAACAAGAAACTATTCCAAACTTAGTATAAAGTATATATATGACAATACCGATTAAAACAAGCGTGCACTCCTATTCGTTTATTATAGCGATAGTTTCAAATATCAACGCTTTAATAAAAAAATAAACATCATTGATAATTCATGACAGTTTCAGTTATTTCTACGTCATAATTATATTTAACAGAAATAAATGATGTAAGAGATACATGCAGATTAAAGAGAAGTTTCTTCAAGAAAAGTAAACTCACCTCCATTTTGAAGAAAAGAACTGAAAACTGAGAGCTCTGCTGAATTGGCGCGAGTGGCGCCACTAGCGCGAAACAGGTGGAACTAGAGACCCTCTAATCAGAGTCGCGACATCAGACAGCCAGTTTTGATTGGTCCGCCATTTTTCAGCAATTTCCGCCTATAATCAAATATCTATATTGTAGGAATGGGCGATGTGCGTATCGATACGCTAAAATTCGTTTGTAAATTAACCTATTTTGCGAAAAATCAATTTTTCCAACCAAGATGGTGCCATTTTAAACCAATATCTTTACAAAGAATCGTTTCTTTTTTAACAAGGTTAAAAACTTCGTCTACTTCGAATCGATATAATCGATTTTTAGTGTTCCAATACGGATATCGCCCAAAGTATATACATTTGTATTATCGTTAAAATTAAACAAAACAAGATTAAACATTTTTAAGTTATTATTAGATAGATTTCTCACATTATATGTGGAAGTAATATTACTAAAAGAATTATGTTTTATCTTTTTTTTTTATCAAAGTTATGCATTTTTATGCATATGCATTATGCATATTATTCACGAGTTGTCTAATCTACTTATTTTACTTTTTCATTTCTTCAGCGATATCAATTAGAAAACATTCTCTTCTTAAATAAGGCTGTGTTCCATGCATTAGTAGGGAACGTTATTTTTTAAATAAAAAATCGTTACTTCTTGTGATTAAAGTAATAAGAGATATTAGATTAAAAAATTACATTATTCAATAATCAGTATGAATTGTAATAATCGATATAAACCTTAAAACTTTAAGCTAGTTTCTATAATTTATTTCATTGTCCATTTGAATGACATCAGTCTCAAAAATCTTTTAACCTTTCAATTTTTAATTATGTAAATTGTTAATCTTGTTATATATGTGTGTGCGTCATCACAAAAACTGATTTTATTTTTAATGGCAAAAAATTCTATCGTTTTTCACTCTTAGCTTTTCTTATTATATAGTGAAATTTTCTATTTTCACCATAAATATATGAATTAAATCAATTATGTAGTAAAGATTTTTTACTACTTTATTATTTTTATTAAGAAAAAAACGATACAATTTTAAAATGAAATACATATATATATATGCATGTGTGAGGCATATAATTAAATTGTAAATAATTATTGATAAAACTTTTTATGAAGAACGCATATATGTTACAATATACTTATTATTTTTTTCCAGCTATAATGATACCATCATATTTTTGCTGGAACCATTTCATGGCATCTTCTTTGGTAAGACGGTGTTGAAAACCAACTTTACCAGTTTTTCTTCTTCTGTGTGCTACGTTAAATCCTGTAAATAAAAAATACACATTTAATAATATATATACATTCATATATAAAGTATAGAAACTTCTAATTCATTTCTCTTTACTGTATTTACATAAGCATACATAAATATTTTAATATTTAATTAAAGGATAATCTCAATTAGGAATGCAACGAATAATGATTTGTCAGAAAATTGAATACCAGATATATAAATATATTAATATTACCATCAAAGATATCCATTATATGTGTATATATTTCTTGATATTTTATATATAATTATTAATGTACTGATTACTAACCTGGACGTCCAAGTACAACATAGAAGTCTAAGCCATAGATACCAATACTGGGATCATATTTGATTCCTAAGTCAATGTGTTCTTGAATCCCGAAACCAAAGTTTCCAGTACCAGAAAAGTTTTCTTTCTTTAATTCATATTCACGTACCTGTAATCAAATAACATATTAGCATTATAGTAGAAACATAAATTATAGGGTATCTAAAGATTATTTGACTTTTTCACCTTTAGACCACGCTCCAGAATCTCTTCAGCTTTGGCGCCACGTACAGTACAATGCACAGCTATTTTTTCATTACGACGGATACCAAATGAACGTACTGTATACCGAGCTTTGGAAAATACTGGTTGCTGACCGGTCAGTTGTTCCAAGACCTATATGAAAGATTATTATAAGTTTAGAGATTCTCAAGTGTTAGAAATATTTTTATTAAAATAAAATCGTACTTGTAAAATCTACCTTGGCAGCACGCGTTAAGCGATCACCAGACTCGCCTACACAGATGTTTAGACATAACTTCCGAATTCGGACTTCGCGCATTATATTCTTGGATGCATCTTTTGGCTCTTTCTTCGGCTTCTTCTCAAGCTTCTTTTTGAATTTTTCTTCTGAGGTTTTTTTTGTATCCTAATTAATAATAAAGAGCACAAATTATTAAAATCCATGAATTCATTCTTAACCCAAGTACTACTTGACATATATCTGTTAACGTGGATAAAATACATTTTTAATAAATTATTTATGTTGAGACTAATTCATCGAAGTTAAATATAAATGAATCAAGAAATTTCATCGTTGTGCAAATATATTAATGACAATGGTAATATGTTATGAATGCGAAATAAGTGTGAAATTACATGAAATCTCGTTCATTTGACAGGTACAACTGTTAAAATAGATGGCTTTAATAAAAATTTAATATTCTCGATAACTTATAGTATTAGTTATATTCATGTCACAGTGATATTTAATAAAATTAAATAATATAAAAAAACATATAGATCAAAAGAAAAATTAATTCTTTGAAGATTTGAGAGATGCAAAATATGTACCAGTACACTCACCGCCATGTTGGAAAAGAGCAAGACAAGAGAAAAGGGAGTAAACAACTGACAGAGTACCGCAAGACCGCAAGTGGCTATGGACAGAAAGAAACTTGAGAGCAGCCCTTCCAACCTTTTTCGTTGACGCTCCTCGTACACTAACGGCACCAACATAATTTTTATGAAAACTACGTATCACATTATCGACACTGTTGATAAATATCGAAAATTGTGGTTCTTGTCTGTGCTACATCCACAATTATAAAGATAATATGCAATTATAAACATAATATAAAATTTACTAAACTTTTTCAGAATTTTTATAACACATTTTGTTTCACATCATAATTAAAATTGTAATAAATTTAACGATTGGAAAAATTAATTCAGAAATATGGAATTAATACAGTGCAAAATTGGAACATAAATATCGTTATAAATTATAAAATATTAAAGTTTAAATTATCATTTTAAATTAATTCTGTTAAGTTCTAAAATTTTACTTCTTTTAAACAAATAAAAATCAATTTAAATACATAAAAAAGTATTATAAAAAGCTTATTTGTAAATATTTATTTGTGATAGATGAAAAATGCTGCAACTTGTAAGAGAGAAACTGAGAATATTAATATTTAAATATATTTATTGTTCAATTTGGAGGTATGACATATCTCTACTTGCCATAGATCTAATTAAAATGATTACATAGCACCTTTAACAAAGGGCTTGTTGTAAACATATATGCTTGTCAAACGTAGTTGTCCGATCGAACAAATCATGGCGAATTACGTACCGCGTGATTAATGAAAATAAGCTTACGAAATTCAAGTACACGTGCCAGCATAAATATATCACAATTCAAAATAAAATCTTGGATATCAAACAAAAATTTTACGCTTACTAAGGCCTCTCTCTCTCTCTCTCTCTCTCAATCTCAGTATATATAGTCTATCAGACATTAGTGTACACAATCACGTAATAATACACTCCTTTTATTCTTAGCTATACAACAATTGCACATTTCTCGAGGAAATATTGTTCATCGATATGGTTCTTTAAACATAATTATGAAAATTAATTTATTTGTTGCTTTATGATACGCAATCGTGTTTCCTTCTGTTTATTATGAAAACTGAATGCGAAATTTTTTTTTGGGTAATCTACCTAAAATATAGATTGTAATCACTCGAATAAATTACACAGAAAATTTTTTATTTTCACATTAAATTTACTTGTTATGCATTATCTTGCGTACTTTTTTATAATTTCTATCAGTTTTCATAGAAAACCAGAATCATTTTTCTTTATTCCCAATATCCTTCGTTGTTCATTCCGTTAAATAGTCGTATGTACATTCATTTGATTTTATCGTAATGTTTGTCGAAACAATGCAGCTCTTCAATCATGCTCAAGAAAATTAATCTATTGATTTGTGTGACAGTCATGTATCATTCATTTATTTTAGTGAAAACTGAATGTAAAATTGGTTTGGATGATCCATTTCATTGTGTAAAATCTGTTAAATAAATTACGCCATAAAGTTCATTTTCATATTTGTTTCCGCGCGTACTTCCTTTTACTCTTATATTTTATACCTTGTTTTGCGTAATGCATTTTCTCTATTAATTCCACCTGTTTTCATAAGAAATCAACACGAATCTATGTCGGAATGCTTTCCCCGTTATTCATTCTGTTAAATAGTTGCGCACTCATGCAATTTTACCATAATTACCCAGATAGCAAAGCGTGTCTCAGCAAAATCACACAAATCTGTGATTGCTTATGATGTTGGCAACTTGTCATAGATTTGTCTTCAACGATTTCGAATATATCGACATTGTAACAACATGCAGGCAACAATGTGTATATGTATTGCCAGCAGTTTAACAGCAAGATAGCTGCATCAATGTTATCTTGTGTTGTCGACAATATGAAAGCATTGCATGATGCTGCATATTATTATGGCAACATGATGGCAGTAGTGCGAATTTTGATGATGACGATTTTAAAGTTGTCGGCAAATTGCTGGCAAGTTGCTACTCAAAGTTATCATATCATGAAGGTATCAAGTTGCCAACAAATGAGGACTCAGTTGTTGCAATTCTAGCAACACATGCTTAGCAATGCATACTTAGCAAGCAACATGTCAGCAACAAGATAGACACGTTGCTATCTGGATATACTAATATTTGATCCTTATTAATGTCCTTATTATACGTCATAACGATGAAGATATGGTATTATTCCTTATTTAAGAGAGAAATCTACGCAAACGATCGCAATTAAAAAAAAAAAAGATTCTTAATGCTAAAATTTTCCTCTATCGAATGGTATATGTATATATAATTGCCAATATTCTTTTGAAAATAGAATATATATAAAATTGTTTTATTCCACTCTGAAAAACTGAATGAACTTATTTGCCAATACAATACAAAGCATGATTGTAATAAAACATGTCATTTCGCTTTCTCTCTCTCTCTCTCTCTCCGTCAGTCGCTCTATTTACAGTACATACGCAGCCATTCCACTGCGATTTCTTTCCGGCTAGCTCTAGGCCTCTCGAATGATTAGAACAATGCAGGGAGATGTCGGCGGAAATGCAAACGAGGCAGGATAGCTACACGTTATTTTCCAATTTAATTTATTAATTTGTACGTCTATGTACAAGGCTGCATCGAGCTAAACACTCTTCTCTATAATACACATTACATGTCCTGTTATGTAAGATTCAGACCCACTTGCAGGAAACGAAATTGCAATAAATTACGAAGTTACGCGAAAGAAATCGCCAAGGAAAAAAAGAATGAATGTGAGGCGCTTTACCACTGCATTTCCTTCAACTATGTACAGTACATATTTATAAATTAACGCTAAATGCACAATCTTCCGCGTGCAAAGACTGACAATAGCATTGACGATGCTACTACGATTACTCGTCGTCACCAAGCGTACGCTAAAGAAAATAAATAAGCACCATAATTTGACTTTGTGCTAAATTACATAAAATAATGCATTATAGTACGTTGCACCATTCTCAGCGTCCTCCCTGACCTTTGTATACTAATTGTTTACATTGCATTGGTAATAACAACCTATTCTTCAGTCATTAACTACAAATATACGATATTTTAATTTCATATAACTACTTTGCCATTATAGTTGCCTTAATTTGTTTTTTATTTCTGTTCCTTCGTATGTATTATTGGAAATATATTTCAATCTTTAACTATGTAAGAATATGAACTGCACTAAATAATCAGTATATTTTATAATATTGAGCGAAGTGTTCCCAAGTGTAAAAATTATTTGATCTATCAAATTTGCGCGAAAAAGTGTGAATATTTATCAACTATAAATATATTGATATAGTATGTACTAACTCGCAAAAAATAAATAAAGAAACTAAGATTAAAAGCTACAGCTTTTTACAGTTTGGGTAATTTTACTACCATACACATATCTTTTTATAAAAATGATACTTAAATATGTTGTTAATCTTTTTTGGCTTTTGAAAAAGAAATTATATACTAAAGAAAAAATTCATTTAATAAGAAGTTTATATCGATTTTCATATGTACTTCTAATTTAACGTAACAGACTGATGACTTATATTATCAATTATATATATCTTGCTTCTTAAATTTTTTCGTCACTAAATACAATGCGTAAATATTACTACGTAAATTAACTAGCAGTCCATAGATACATAGTCGAAGATCTTAATATACAATCACAAATTAAAATAATCTTTTGTCTTTATTTAAGCTAATGTTTGCAGATGTCTTCACGTATCACAAACTATCAAAAAACCCAGCCTTCTGTCTATTCCGCTCTTAATTCATTATAAATTTTAAAATAAAATTTTAAATGTATAATAATTTCGCTGTAGAGTATATTCCGCCCTTCTATATTTGTCTCACATTTAAGTCAAGATTTTTAAGTCAAGGATAAAACTTAAAATACAATATTTATTATATAGAATATTTAGCAACCTCTGATTTATCTTATTAACGTTAACACTTTCATGATTATTTACAGCGATTCATCACATTAGATTCAAAAATTGTTGTACGAATTAGCGAATACATCCAAGTCTAGACAATCAATAATACTGGCGACAGGAGCATATCGTGTACTAAAGTAATGCCGCATGAACTGAAATTTTCAGGTAATAAAAAAACGAGCTCTTTTTCTGCGAATATGTTAAAAAATAATTCGCTGGAATTGATTGGTTTGTCCCCTATCCCATTATAGATTCTACAAAATATTCACAATAAGCCACCTTTACGACCAAAAAGAAGCGAGCTTATTGCTCCCAATGCCGACTGTTTGGATTCTTTAGTTACAGGCGTCGGAATTGGTGGCTTAACTCTACCCAGATCGGGCCTCGTCGCTCTAGTACCCGATCGTCGTTGTCGATCCGGTGACTGACCCGTTGCTCTCGAGTTAAATGCATTGGAACCAGACACGCTTGGTTCAGGCTCCTTGCTGTCATCCCGTTTACCCGGCAATAATGATGATTTGCTCGGCGGAAATTCGTCACTAGTGGAGGATGTTGAAGACAAAGGAGATATTAACTTCTCTTGGCTGGTACTGGAGGACATCGAAGTTTTGAGGAAAGTCAATTGTGCCATTGGACTTCCAGTCGAACGACGCGTATACAAAGCACCTTGTAGAGCTAACGGTGAAATTGACGAGCTGGCTGTAGTGGCTATGATCGTATCAATACCAATTCTCTCCAATTTCTCCACTAGACGTATCCCCGTGAGAGCTTTTTTGTCGGAGCGCGAGATCGTCGACTTTGGTCTCTTTTTCTTAACTTGCACTGGCGCTGGCGGCTCATAACTGAAAGTACGCCTTAGTAATTCCGCCCCGGTGCTGAGCAGTCCCAATGTCAACGAGGCGGCGCTCTCCGGTGCTGGTGATGATGACCTTGTGGGTGACAGACTCGCATCTGGACTGTTGCACGGTGTAGCAGTCGGTGAGAAATTCCGATCGTCAGTAGGCGTGCCTATGCACGAGGGCGTAACGGCTTTGATTCCTCTTTCGTTCAGCATCTTAGCCAATCCAAGCGTAGTGGAAAACGTTGATGTTGAATTGCGACGGCTGTGCGTGCGAGGGGTGCTCATACCGGAATTCATACCACTATTGGGCGCCGAAGCGACGCGACTACTAACGATGCTTGGCGTCACGCTGCTGGTGGTATGATCATCCGGATGCATTACGGTACTATTAGTAAATGTATAAATCGAGCCGGTGTCTTGGAACGGTTTACCAGGATTAGTGTACTCCTCATCTTCCTCCAAATCGCTCAATGTAAACGTTATAAGACCAAGATCTTCGAGAGCACGACCACCTCTAGTCTTTACGCCTGGTCTGTCTTCCAGCAATCCACCTAATGTTGGCGTCGCCAGACGTGACCAATGATGCAACGTCTGAGAGCCCTCCATTGGTTTGACTATCTGCAATTTCTGTGGAATACGCCAAGCATTGCCACTGTTGCCGCTGTAGCCGCTTAGGTTGCCGCTACTGCCAGTCGACATAATGCTGTCCGGAGTGCGACAATCAAAAGGCAAGAAGGTTGGCGGGGAATGTAATATGCCACCGTCGTAATCGTAACTATAACCAGCACCTGTACTGAGACATGCACGTCTTGCTAATACTTCCGCAGGTGTCAGACGACGTATAGCGGCTTCTAGATCAGCAGCACCAGGAGCACCAGGTACACCCGTTCGTTGTGGTCCCCTGAAACGCAGCAGAGTTTCACTGAATATATAAGAAGATCAATTCGTACATTTTTATAAAGAGTTGGATACACACGGATAATCCTCCGATTCGATGAGCAAGGATCCTTCGCTCTCACTATGACCGGTAGAATCCAAACTGGGAAATGTAGATGCTTGCGGTCGCACTTGCCCACAACTCATTCGCGGACCAACAGAACTGCTGGATAATGTCGATGTCGTCATGGAATTTAACCTAGGAAACTGATTGGGATCCATTCCCGCATGTGTTGCTCGAGATGCTGTACGAACAGTCTCAAATACTTTCTTGTAGGTTGGACTATAGAATAAATGCAATACGAATTATTTGATTAACTGCTAAGTAATTATCGATACTATAATTATAATTCAAATATCTGAGAATGTATTGTGTGAGTGCATGTGTGTCTAACACGCACGCGCATGTGTATTCAATTAGTTATTTAATTTCAAATAATAACAGATTATTAAATGCATCTTTGTAACGTACATTCTATCACCAGCACCAATTCCAGAGTCAATGCTTAATTCTGAGTAAAGGGACGATTCCAATTCAGAAGCGATAGAATCCGGTTGTCGGCATTCCGCGTTTTCTCTGTTTTCGTAACTGTTCTTGTGTTTCGGCTAATAAGTTCACCACCTGATAACATGCATGATACAGATTTATTATTACGATACAATTTATACGAACAAAATATAATAATTCAGATCTTAATGTATTTATTGTTGAATTATTTTTCATTTATACACGATTCTCGCATAAAAAGCTTCAACGGAATAATTAATTAATCTATTTTGTTTTCTCATATTTATAAAAACATACCTCCGCGTATCGTTCTTTGAATTCGGCTAATTCAGCGGCAAGTGTATTTTGATTATCCCTAGTGATGACTAGAGTCGCTCCCACTTCGTCATGCTCCGCCATCAGCTGAGCGAGCCTAAGCTCTGTCTCAGCTAATTTTGCAGTAAGACTAATTATTTGCTCATGCTGCAGTCGATTCTCATCTTTTTGCCGCCCAAGCTCTTCCGCTATACCATCCACCTCCATATTGGCGTTTGCTGTTATTTGACAGAAATAATTTAACAATATTTTAGCTTTATTATGTCTAATGTTCATACAATTATTAATTAAAGTTATTTAATTTAGCCAAAATTATTAAAGCGTTATGTAATATGCAATATAAAAAATGCATTACAAGTAAATACATTTAAATATAGAAATAAATAAATATACGATGGTATACCTAATTGCGCTGCGATATCTTTTACAAGGCGTGCCTCCTCTTCTTCGGAATTGTCGGCATCATGAACTAATTTCACGAACTCGCCGCGGAGCTGCTTATTTTCATCTTCCAAAGAGGTAACCTTTCTTTGTAACATCTCCAAATTAATGCCGCGTAGGCCGGTGGGAGTTCCGGCTTCTGAGCTAGATTCGTCCACATCGTTCGTCAGTACCTGTATCAGCTCGGTCTTCTTCAATACTTCATGGTTCAACTGAGTAATTTTCTCGTTCGCTTCCTTAAGTTCACCTTCTAATGCGTTTACTGTGGTTTCGAGCTTCTGATTGTGTGCCAGTAATTCTTTGCCGATGCGCGCTGTAAGTTCCAAGTCTTTTTCTTTCTGTCGAAAAAAAAAACGTAGCTATTTGTCATTTGTTGTTATTATTATTATAGTAATTAAAATTTTCTTTATAATTATTACTAATTTATTGTCAAAATAGCTTTAATAATATTCTTTGCAAAGCTTATATACTTTTATCAGTACACTTTTACAAGACCTAAGAGAGTTTCTAATAGCTGTCTTTAAATTGATAAAACTTGAGTATATTCATGAGTATATCTTCTGAATTATTATTGAATAATTCAGGAGAATATGAAAAGAATATAAAAACACATTTCAAATAAAATTCTAATAACTTGACAGCAGCCCAATTATATATTCTTGAGTTCTAATTACGAGTTCCAATTACATAACTGTTTACAGGTCATTTAAATGGTCACCACTTATCGGTTTGTTACGTTTTATCGATTTGTTCCAGACGTCTCGTTAATATTTTTAGATACGGACATTTATGATTTATAAAATTTTAACGACCCGATATGCACAGCGCTTAGTTGCTACTAGCTCTTGCTTCCTGGTCAGACTTACCTCCTCTAGAAGCCTTGTAACTGCCTCTATATCATTATAGGTCTTTGTCATTTGGCTCACCCGGTTGCTACATAAGACTGTAACAGAATGATGATTTGTTATTAAAACTGCTGTGGAATAAAAGAGCTTTTTTTTAAAAAAAGAAATAACAATAAAGCACAGATATATGTGTGCAGAAAGGCCGGACCATTGCATTTAAGCTCTGAAGACAATAAGCAAGACTTTAATAGACTTTTTTTCAACTATTATACTTTTTATCCTCTCTTATACAAAAAAATATTACAATATATCTCTACTTAAATATGTTTTCGTATATTACTAATATAATTAAAGTTGTTACATGCATATATTGAGATTTTTTTATTTTTAATCTGTGCCTTTATTGTGGTATAATAGTCCACTTTTATTTAAAAATAAATTTTTTAACATCCATTTAATTTTTTATTTTTATTTTTAATCTCATAAAGTTTGAACTATTTTTATGTTATACATTTATATTATAAATACGTCAATTTTGTGCAATTTTTAATATTAATTCTATATTCTATCAAATATGAACCATATATAGAATTGAATGTGCAATGCAATTCTCTTCTGACTTGTGCAGTGTGCACACAATCGATGTGCACACAAAAGATATAGTATTATGTTTCTTTTGTTAAACGATATTTCGCGCACAATCCATTTGCGTATCGATGGCATTGCGGACAGTGATTGAAATCGATAAAATTTCAGCGAGTTCAGCATTCAATGTAATTAGACACGCGAAATTTCTTATTCGTGATGATAGAACTGCACCGAATAAAGTAAATGTCAACTTTTCTTTACTCGCAATATCGAAAAGTCGAATCATTATACTGATTCAAATTCTTTTACTTTGAAATATGAAATAGGATTTGTTACATACATAAATGGAAGCTTCATTCTTCTCGAAAGTGAGCTGAGTAACAAGATAATCTTCAGACTAGATCTTCACGTATATATTATTGTCTTATATTTTATTATCATATAATCGATTTTCTACTATTTATAATCCCCCACGCAACGATTTGAAACGTGGGTTATTCTATTTCGAATAAGCAAAACGCAAATCCTGATTAAATATTCATACATTCTTTGACGAGAAAAAAAAACTCGTCGATTAACTTCAATTATTTAACAAAAAAAAAGGATAGATATTTTTACTTTGATCCATATATGGAAATGATATTTTAATATTGCGGTGATTTACAATTAACTTAATAATTCTACACGGAAAGAACGGTTTTGTTAAAGTAATTAAAAATTTAAGCTACATTTAGATCCGAAAATAATTTTGTTGGCTCATCAAAATAATTATGTTAATACTGGTTACTAGAATGTCAAAACTTGCAACATTGCTCATCGTGTTTGAATGTCCTACATAATTATTTACAATCCCACAAAATTATTTTCAGATCTGTATTTAGCTAAATTTTTAGTTACTTCAACAAAATCGTTTTTTCCATGTAAGCTTTATTAGCATAGATATCATCAATTAACAAGAAAATACAGAAAAGTGTTTCCATTCGATTTTGAACTTTCAATATGTTGTCTACAGTCTAGACCTAAATAAGACATTCTTTTTTACGGAGCAAAACAGCCCTTTAAAGAAAATAAATTGTCTTTTTGTTATCAATAATTCTTAATATCATAAATTCCCTTCAATATAAATATTGTTCTGTAAAATATAATTTTACATAATTATGTTTAACGTTTCGACGATCTTTTATTTGAATAATGTAGTTTATTAACATTAAAAAGATTGTTTGCAATAATGCGATATATTTCTGATTACCTGAGGTCGTCAAATTAAAGGATTCTGGCACGTATTTCATACATTCGGAACAATTACGGTCTCGCAACGTGAATGCACTAAAAGTACGCGCGAGCATTTCTTCTAAAAAGATCCCAACAACGTGGGAGCTTCAGACATTCAAAACTTGGCCGGGTCCACTTCATGGAAATCGTTAGTCTCCATAAACAGTCTTGTTACGTTCTTGATTTTTTCATAAATTGTCGAAGGAATTCTAAGTACAGACAATTTTAATGCACTTGACATTCTCACGATGTTTCACTCGCGGCTTCTCTAGATCAACTGAGTCAAAAGTCTCTCTCTCTATAACATTACCTTACTCGTTAAGAGTTTTCACGAGAAAGAAATGAAACGAAATCTCAAGCAGCGAGCAACAGATACTGGTGCGGCAATACCCAGCAGCTGATCGCTTGTTCCGCGCACTAGACGGACTGTTGTGGAAAATTGTAGGTGGAAACCCACGATCTCGTGTCACACGCTCGGAAGATGATGCGACCAGATGCGACTTTAATGAGACTGACGAGAAAACATGGCACGCGAACGAGAGGAACGCGAAAGCGTGGAGACGGAATGCTCGCGTTGCACGAAAGTCTCTTGCATCCCTTCTATCGATCGGCTTTGGCGCATCCCGTCAGTCGGACCGGCCGGCCATCGAAAGGCGCAGACGCATTCACGACCAAGGTCGCTTTCCAAAACTCTACTCAAAGTCACAATTATAGGATAGGAAAATGAATGGGGAATAGATTAAGTCGAGATAAATTACTATAAATTCGTGCGCCGCAAACGAATTTAGAATGAGAAAGTGAAGACACTCGAAAGCACTTGGAAATCGAAAGGGATCAACTTCAGGAAGAAGTAGATGTTTCACGTTTTGACGAGCTTCACGTTTTTGTGATTTAGAAATCTGGAATTTTGGTAGCAGATAGTTCTGAACTATTCATTATTTTATTTCTGTATAATGAGAGTTAGTTGTTAGGGAGATTTAAAGGGATAACTCATTAAATTCTTGGTTGGAAGGAAATAGAGTTGGAAGCTCTATCCTATCAAGAAGATGCACTAGATTAATTGCGCATTAAATCCGTTATCATTTTATAAGTTCCAGTATATACTCTATAAAATCTTTGGTATGAAATCTAACTCTAAAGAGTGAAATCTCACTCTTAAAAATTGACAATTGAGCCACTCTTTTTCAATACTGACTCAACTGTCACTCTTTGTCACATTCTTTAGAATTAGATTATACTCCAAAGATTTTAGAGAGTACACGAAAGGAAAGATCTTGTTGAAGTATCTAGGATCTAATAGATCCAGATCTGAAAATAATTTTGTTGGACCAAAATAATTATGTACGAAGTTAAAGTATGATGAATAATGCAACAAAAATTTTGATATTCTAGCAATCAGCTTAAGTGTTTTACATGATTATTTTGATAGTCCAACAAAATTATTTTCAGATCAAAATTTTTAAATATTTCAATAAAATCGTTTTTTTCGTATAGTATCTATAATTTTATAGTAATAGAGGTAAGATGAACGCAGTACTGTATATATTTTTCATATCTTTATCTTTTAAAGAAATGTATTTCACATTTTGTTATAATATTAAATATATTATATGTGTATAAAAGTGAAATAAGACTACGGAATAGACTTGAGATTATATGCTTCGACAAGGTAGATGTTTCACGAGTGTCTTCATAAAGTAATTGGTTCATGAGCGAATTTGCAATTTTTTTCTATTGAAAAGATACTTGTTTATCGTAACAATACTGAAGAAGCGAGACTAAATGAATGTAATGGGGCACTTTCAATTCCAACGAGAGGCGCTTCGATACCCACCACTGCATTTCGAACAGATTCCTCGTCATCTTCATGACGACGCGGCATCTTCACGAGCGAATTACGTTAAGACACTTTCAAGGTCAATTGATCACGATGATCGATGAGCGAATTTGCAGAAAGTGCCGCGGATACTTCGACTTGAACGAAGTGTTGATGTTAAAAAAAGAATTAAAAATAAACCGGGAGGAGAAAATATATATAATATATGTATATCACAGATATGTTTGTGAAAAAATAAAATGGAAATCTTTGTTTGAAAGCTTTAAATTCCTCAAGAGCTTGAGAATTCCAATGTCAATTTGTAAATGTAACTTTAATATTTCTTTTTAGGCATTTTCTTTTGTATGTATTTTTTTATAGCGCGCCTGTTTCATAAGAAGGTGAGATCGAGATTTATGAAATCGTTTGCGACCTTGTAATATTTTTATCGTAGAACAAAATATAATAGCGCGTTTTCGATAGCTTTTATAATTCACTTTATGTAAAACAGTAAGATTAGAAACCACGGACCGTGTAGTTAAAATATTATTCTAACTCAGAAGGCTACGGAATTTTATTCTTCATGACAGATGTTGAATCATTATTTCGCTAGACTTAATTGAAAATATAACTTGGAATTAATATAAATATATTTTCTCTGTTGCATGAATTTACTGGAATTTTATTGCGTTTCGTTGCACGCTACTGTGTATTTATCGCAAATTAAATTATTTTAATCTGCACATCTAGTAAGTATAATCATCCCCTACACCTCTTGGATAATTTCCTACATCACGTTACGTATCGATGAAGGATTAATTAATCAAACAAAATATATTGATTATTCATCAAAGATAATATTATTAAAAATAAGCACTATCTTGATTAAAATCCGTTTATTTTAATCGTGTGAATTTAGATAACGACAAATATTTCACCTTTACTTATCGAAGATACTAAACCTCGAATTGTAGTCTGGAATTTATATCCCGCGATATGCCAGTTATTCCGTACGGAGCTTTAAAACCAGTCTGGACTCTTTTTTTTTTATTCACAAAGGGACGACGCGAACTCGTCGATCTGGTACGATCGGAATGCAGATAAACCTTCTCATGCCGGAAAATCATGAAGATGCACGCAAATAGCATCCTGCGTTAATTCGTTCGCGCATCATGTAAAAAGAAAATTGGCTATTTCCGGAAAAACACCAATTACCTAATACTTCCATAGAAAAGATACAATATTGAATTAATGAAAAAATATAAATTTTTTTCATTTTGCAAGTACTGACAGTATCCTTTTAAAATGTTGTTATCAATATCTTTGTTATAATACTGTGATCGTGAAATAAATTTTACAAAAGCGTATCTGTAAGCAAAGCGGTAGCACGTGCAACAAAAATAAAAATATTTTCACATATAGTAGTAATATTATAAAAAAACAAATTTGCAAAAATTTACAAAAATAAACATATAAAAATAAAGTGCGCAATAAATATTCGCAAAAAAAGAATAAATAAGTAAATGACCTCATTACATAGCTTCATTATATCTTATCTAATTTTATTGAGACTATTATTTATTGTCAGTATACAATATTCTTTATCTAACGTACGTGCATTGTACCATCTACGTTTAAATCTAAGCCGTGTAATTTCAAGCCATCCCTGTTGGACGTAAATATTTTCAAAAGCAATGATCATGTGAGTACTAAAGTCCAAAGCGGAGAATGAGACGTTTAAAACGTGAAAAAAATGCACGTTGAAGAGACAGATGACGAGGACACCACTTAGAAAAGTTCACACTGCGCCAGATACACGTAATTATTAACTCGTTAAATACTAAATATATACAAATTAAACCTGCGGATACAAAAAGTAGGTTTGCGTGCTGTCACTTGTATTATTATCATGGATTACGAAAGTATACCCCATAATGTCGCATCAATGACCAGAATACAAAGAATCACAGTGACAAGAGAAAGTCTACAGTTACGTAATTTATAATGTCTGCTAATCAATATAAAAGCTATCAAATATAAAAAATCGATTGGTCCGAGAACCACCTTTATCAACTTTAAGACATATGAACATATAACACGAGTTTAATATGCTTGGGTTTCTATAAAAATATTTGCATTTAATATTTGCACGATCCTCTACTTTAATTTAATTATGTAAAAATTGTAGAAATTGATAGAAATAAAGAAAATGCACACGGTATATAAACTGAGAAAGATTTCTAAACAATTCAATTAAAAAAATCGATTAATTTCCATTATATGTATAACTATTATACATTATTGATTTCTTGTTCAATCGTCGTGTCGTAATGTCAGCTGTAATATCGATGTAATGACGGACAATTTAACGCTGTAATTCTGACGCAGTGCGAACGTAAACGACACATCAATCAGGACAACAAAACGGGGTTACTGACAGGAAGTGCACGTGCAGGATGCCTCCGATGGCGAACCGAGGAGGAACAACGGCAAGCCCTCGACGGTACAGCCCTTGCATCCCCAGCAAGGCGCACTGATTTTCGTTGTCGGCACAGAGGAACCCGAGACGAGATAATTCGCTGCTTCGAACAAGGATATACACTCATCGTCGTCGTCACTGTCGATGTCGTGATGCTCGCCGGAAGTCGTCGGCGGTCTGATGTCATCGTCGTACTCGTACGGATCATCCTCCTGCGGATCGTCGTGATCGCGGTCGGTCTCTTCCGGCTCCACGACGTCCGGCGTCAGCGTCCTCTCTTCGCGAGCCGCGGTTTTCTCCTCCAGGGTATACACGGGGTCCGTGGACCAGTTCCGATACCAAGAGCTGTTGTAAATAGTCTTTCATGCCGACGCGCTTTCGCGATTGTATGATGATTCGCGTAGGGAATAAAAAAGAAAAAAATGATCTAACATATGATAAGGAACCAATTGTTATCTAATGCGTCTGCACCCAAATTGCAAGTAATAATTGTGTGTGTATATATATATATACTATACAGGGTGACCCATGTAAAGTGTTACAAGCTATTATCTCTGAAAGTGTGTGTCAAATGACTAATATGTTCAGATAAAAGTTTTATGACTTTGAGGAGAGCATAAGATGATACCATTTGTTTGACCTTGGGTAGCGTTGTCAAAGTGAGAGCAAGGCTACTTTGAATTTTTTAATTTTCTTTATATATATATATAACTCGAAAAGTACTTAATGAAAATGAACTTAATATATATTATAGTGTTTTGGAAAGCTTTTAAGGTAAGCTGCAAGAATATGTAATAAAAATGGGGGGAGGGGGGCATTTAAAAAATTCAAAGTGGCCTTGCTCTCACTTTGACAACGCTACCCAAGGTCAAACAAATGGTACCATCTTATGCTCTCCTCAAAGTTATAAAACTTTTGTCTGAACATATTAGTCATTTGACACACACTTTCAGAGATAATAGCTTGTAACACTTTACATGGGCTATCCTGTATATATAGAAATATACAGGGTGTTTCCAAATTAAATGGCAAAACTTCGGGAGCGTGTAGAGGAGTAAAAAACTAAGAAAAAAAGTCCTATAGACATATGCTCGTTTTTGCTCCGTTTCAGAGAAATCGAAAAAAAATGTTTACATTTCTTGCCATATCTAGCACCGACATATTTGATTACATTTTCCACTTTCTGTTATGAATTTGTCAGTCGCTCTTTGAAAGCCTTTAACAGTAGATGAATTTTGTCTTTTGCAATATGCCGCGTACGTATTCTAATAGTGAATATGCTGATATGGTTTTTGTATACGGTTTCTGCAACGGTAATGCTTTAAAGGCGGTGCGAGAATATGCACGACGATTTCCAAACAGAAGAGTGCCAAACCGAAGAGTGTTTATGTTGACATTTAATAGATTGCGAGAGACTGGATCATTTTCAATTCGACAAGAAAACAACCGATTTCAAGCAGCGTTACGAAGAGATTTGCAGGCAGGGAATCGTATTTTACAACATTTTGACAATCATCCTGAGACCAGCGTTCGGAATGCGTCGGCTGTATTGGGAGTGTCACCACAAACAATTTGGCGAACTGTAAAAGGAGATAATCGCTATCCCTACCACATTCAAAAAGTGCAAAATTTATTA
>NW_017257255.1:0-12480 GCF_001594055.1 Mycetomoellerius zeteki | reverse complement strand
AAGAAGTTTATTCTTCGCCTATTCAATCAGAGCAACATTTGAGAAATCGTATCGTAGCTGCAGCGAACAGAATATCGCAAGAACAGTGCCTGGCTGCTACAAGAGCCGTGTTTGACAGATGCAATGCTTGTATTGCTGCAAGAGGTGCACATTTCGAACAAAATCTTCATTAAAAAGTTTATAAATAAAATAATTAAAATAATAAATTAAATATATTTTTTTCTTTTTTCGTGATTTCCTGCGAAACAAAGCAAAAAGGAGCATATGTCTATAGGACTTTTTTTCTTAGTTTTTTACTCCTCTACACGCTCCCGAAGTTTTGCCATTTAATTTGGAAACACCCTGTATATACACACGTAAATTAATTAAGCTTATGATAGTTGATATTATGTGCCTTTCAACAAGCGACACAGTACAACACTGTGATCATCTCATCTTTGTTTAACATTAGCAAAGGATATGACGATTCATTGTGTCACACCGTGTCATCTGTGTTGCTTGTTGGAAGGCATACTCGTGAATAAAATAGAATCTAAAAACTCTTTTATATATATAATAATTACAAAAAAAGGGTAACTAAAAAGAGAGAGTTCGTTTTGTTCGCAATGACTAATAACCAAATGAAATGATTTCAAAGTAACGAACACATTCCGCGGAATTCGAATTAACGTCTCTATGACCTGTAATCCTTGGTTGTTAAACGTGATTGATAAGTGGCTTTTGTTATCATTTCCCGCGTATGCTTTCTCTCTCGTATTGTTCTTGTGTAACGATTTTAATCTCTGTTGACTTTAACATTTCGCTAATAGATAATCACATTTTCTGTTAGTTAATTTCCAATTTCATCCTTTTTTTAAAGCTACATTATTAGTGTGCTACAAAATGTTGGTTTATTATAATTCATAGTTCGTGTAATTTTGTACATTCATATCTTAATACTCTGTTTCCATTATAATTGACATAAAGAGTTTTAACAAAGAAATTATCACAAATGAAACAAGTAATGAAATATGTAGTTACAAATAGACTTGAAATAATAAATCGAATTACATGAGTTAAATAATACCTTGATGTAATAATAATTCATTCATTTTTATTTCAACATTCTATTTTGTACCAACAATCCTCATTTTATTAATCCCTTTATTACTGAATCATTTAAAGAAAAATTCAACAAAGATATTTTGCATGGAATAGAATACGAAAACGAGTTGTGACTGCACTACGTTTGTGGTTTGTAGTGTGCAGCACCTTCAAGGAAAGATGAGAAGTAATTATTGATTTTCTTCGTCCCGTGCTTGCATAAGTATCTGCAGCAGATAATCGCAAATCTACGAAGCTTCGTACAATTTAAAAAATATTCTATAAGTCGTATTATATAATTCAATCGAAAGACACTTTCTTATATGACTAAGTTCCTTAATGCATTATATAATAACACATAATAATCAAGATAATCAAAGAAAAGTACATGTACGTGATTTTATAAAAAATATTTCATGCGTAATTTTAAGAAACTCATCAATTTTTATTTTAGATGTGTTTGTTGTTTCAAATCGTGGTCCCCATAATTTTTGCCACTGAGTCGCGTGAGCACGTTAAGATCAAGAGAAAAGATGCATCGTACTTTTTAATGATTACTGCGTAGGTAATCAGTGTCATTTCGAGTTTCCTGCTTTTTACGGCACGAATGCAAACCACCTACTGCAAAATAATCGGATTATGAAACCTGCGCTTCTGTTATCAATGCCACTTGTGGTTTTGTGTCCTATTTCTGCAGTTTGTAATGTAACCAACGCATTTCAATACGCGACTTTTGCATGCATTGTTTATCACATTCGTTTATTTCAATAGAAAAACATATTGGAGCTTTTTAAATGCAAATTAAGTTATTTCTATTTTTCAAATATCTTTTTATGTCATTCGGAGATTGAAAGGCATGATTGAATTTACAAAAATGTTAAATAAATGTTAAATGTTTTCAAGCATAGTGAGAAACTGTAAAAATATAATATTATAATCACATTCTGTTAACTTTCATTTAGTGATCTAACGAAACAAATTTTGTTAACAAATTTATTAAAGTTAAAGTTAATAAATAAAAAAGCTGGTAAGTTATAAAAATGGTTAATTATATATTGTACACTTAAAGAAAAACATAGTGTAGTAGTGACAACTATTCAACTATATACTAAGTATATATACCATACTATGTAAAATTAATGTACGTAGAGAGTTAAATAAACTGTCTATTTTATATAAAATAATTTATTCAACTATGTACATCAGTTTACATATAAGTTTATATAGTTGTCACTTATATAATTACTATTACTATGTCTTTCTTCGAATATGATACATTAAACCTGCTGTTACTACTCAGTAGCTTAAATTGTTTCTGTGCGCGAAAGACGAAATGAGCGTTTAACGTAATCAAGAGACGTTAATTCGAGGCCGTTCTTATCGGCATTACGCAAATTCATGACTAGCAATGCTGTCATTTTCAGACTTATACATATAAGAACTGCCAGGACACTGACGAAGGAATCGTACTTGAAACGCAATATAACACTAACAATTTTTTTAATCCCTATAATATCAAATAAGCCCAAAATAATATAATAAATAAAACTACAGGAAAATAATATAATACACTAGCGGGGTATAAACAAATACGCAAATTCAATTATACTCAAGAATATTAAACTGAACATTAAACATAATTAAATATTAAAAATCGTATAAAAATTATGCGTATGAATAATAAGAATGTTTATACCGCAAGTACACATTTTCCATTAAACCGCAATTTTTTTTCTCATAACATGTATAATCAAGAAAATGATAAATTATTAAGAGCGTTTGGACAACTCGAGCACGTAACAATATATCCGCAATAGCTAAAGCTAGAGAGAGAAAGAGAGAAACGGATTACTAGCGACGAGAAAAAAGACACGACGAAACGTCTAGGTTGCGATGACGTCGATCGTCGACGCGCAGTTGCGATTCGTCGTCCGGTGATGTTAATTCATGCCCGACGGTGTGCGTGCAATTATTGTCATGTCGATATTTACCATTCAACGCGTTAATCCGCCGCAGAGGCGAGACGAGCCGAGAGGAGGGCAAAGCCGGCTTCGGACGGGCGGGCGGGTGTGTGTGACGTCACGTCACTTTCGGATTCACCCAAGCGCTGGCACGCCTGGCTATACGACGATGTGATGGCGCATCGTTCCCGAGCCCCGTTTTCCCGTTTCTGCGCGTTCGCGCCGATCCCGAGTCGTAACAATGATCCTCCGCGATGAGACGTCGTTTTGTGCGCGCACGAGATATCGCAGCCGACGAAACGTCACGCGACAGGATCGATGCGCCATCTTAAGAGCCGTCCGGACCGCAGCGGATCACGGAACGTGGAATAGAACAGGAATATTGGATACTACGGAATAGAACCGCCGGATGCGCGCGCGCAACCCCGCCAACTATAAAGGAAGCCGCCTCCCAACCCCGGTGCACCCCGATGCACTCTGACACGACCTTGGTTGAGCATTGCTCGGAGCTTAATTAACAATCTCGAACCGCCTCCTAATTTAATAGTTTCCGCTTCGTCATTCTTCGTTTTATAAACATGCATTTCACATAAAAACGTAATTCCCGTGATAGTTTCTATTTTTTTTCTTTTTCCGCTTTTTTGATTATTTTCGATTACTATATTTTAATGATATTTTAAGAAAATATGTAAAAAGTCAATTGAATATAACATTAATAAATTGTATTATATACATTCAATCTTATATACAATATGTAAAACCTGTTTTGGACAATCTATTCATCTATATTCAGACAATCTATTTATAGTTGGTTCTTATATTTAAGACCTTTTCAAGATGCTAATACGGCTTTGTGATTGACTTATGTTATCTTAAGATTTGTATTTAATAAGACGGTCTTAAATATAAGAATCGACTTTGAACTGACAACAGCTATAGAACCGTGTATTAGCGTTTTGAAACATTACCTAAGATCTTGAAATAAGTTATTATTTTAATATATATTTTATATTTTGATTCAATTATTTTCTGTAAAATACAAAATACTTATAAATAAAATATTGAATTGAATTATAAATAGAATTTGGAATTGTGATGCGAATCGTAGATTTAAAGTAGATTTAAAACAGATGCAAGAGAAAAGGGAAAACGGATGGTCGCAGTGGCATTAAAGGGAAGCTGAATTTAGAAAACAATGTGACGATTTGACCTTTCTGCGAATAAACCAATTCGATGGTTTATCGCATCACTGTACTGGTGTGAACAACAATACAATAAATATCTGTCATCAAGCTGGTAACGCAAAAGCGAATATAGGTAAAGTAGTGTAAACATAAACTTTAGCCAAATTTCAACGGCTGTCACTATATCTGTCACTATAATCATCAAATGTCGGATCGCGTCTTTCGAGAAATAAGATACTTCTTCCTTTGGACGACTCTGGTGACCGATACCAGAGGTAGGTTTGCGCGGCCAGTAACACAATGCAAAAAATTGATCTCACTTAATAAAAACTTTCAGAAATGATGCAACACCTGACTCAGAGCGGAAACACGTCCACCCCGGTCGAGGGATCTCTCAAGACTAAAACGCGATACCAATGGTGGAAAGATTATAAGGTGAAACATGATGTAAGAAGACAAGGTGTACCTACCATTCTCGAGGATGCGCAGTAGGAGAGTGAATCATGGCCAAAATTTGATTGGCTATTCCAATATGCCAGCGTTATTCTACGCAGGAAAGTGCACAGAGGCCAAAATTTTATCCGTTGTTTCCAGTATTACTATCGCCATTATGCGCAATGGTACACCTTGTATTCTTACATCATGAGGTGAAACATTGCGATAGCAATACTGGAAATAATCAATCAAATGTTACCTAATTCACTCTCCTATTGCACATCCACGGGAGTACTTCACCTTATATTCTTTCCACCATCATCATCTCAGTCCTATTTGCTCGTGGCCGAGCGTGGTGACTTCTCTCATATGCCTGTGATGCGCACGCTGGTTGTACAGTCATATGGCACCTACAGTTTAACGTCGATTTCGAACGACGAAATTTTTATTAGAGAAGTGTTCTTGGCAAAGATACTCTCGGTGATTTGCCATTGCCTTCCGAGAGGAGATACGAGCGTATGAAAATATTTTTGGTTCTGCTGAGAGTCGAACCCGGGATCTCTAGCACAGCATACCATGCGCTGTCTGCTGTAAAGGCCATGGCACATAAAAAAACTTAAGCTTAAGCAGTAAGCGAATCGACCAATCACAATAGAGACCGTAAGACCATAACGTAAGCAGTAGTGAATCCAACATGTTGATATCCTTACTGCTTAAGTCTTAATTTTTTTTTGTGCCATAGCCTTAAAGCTCTATATATCAAAGTAGCGCATAGGTCCTTCATGTTGGACCTACTAACCATACCCTATACCAATAATACTAAGCGTTTATTGGACTACAGACGACTAAATCGAAATAGCCAATAGGAAAGTTGTCGGCATTTCGGCTCAGATCAAAGGAATGCGCTACTTTGATATATAGAGCTTTAGTCTACTCTGCCACGCTCGCTCTCTCTTTCCACCATGCGCGATACTAAATTATTATATCATAACCGTGGAAATCCTCCAATTATGAAATAAGAATGAGAAGAAGAATAACGTTACGGGTTAGCGTATCAAGATCGGGATCAATAATGCCACCTATTGTGCACGACGTCGCATCGTATCTCGTGCGACGCCGAATCTCGCAAAATTGCCCCCTGTCGCGGAAGCTGAGCGCACGTAAACGCATGTTTGGAAGTAGCGCAAGGAAGTGACGCCTCCCGCTGCATCAACGGGATAACGCACCGTGGAAATCCACGTTTTCACGGCCGACGCTGGCTCTCCTTGGAAGTCGCGCGGATCCGATCGCTCGTTCGTGCGTGTCGAATAATTTTGCGCGCGAAGCGTTACATTTCTTTCCAAGTGCGCTGACATCGATAATTCGAGGTCGCCACGAGGTTGTATTTTCGTACGGTACCTCGCAGACGACAATACAGAATACGACGAATTCGTTTGCGTGTACCGCGGGTGAGAGGGAAATGCCACGGCGACGCGTATTTTTTTTTCTTTTTCGTCGTCTAACCCCCCCCCCCCCCCCCAGTGGAAAAATAACTCTTCTCGTCAGGTAGCAGATTAACATTTTTCATATTTGACGCTAATTTAACTGCTATTTCTAGCTCTTTCTAAAATGGCAAATAAAAAGAAAAATAGTACTTGCTAATGAATATAAACGAAGTTACGATATGCGCTTAAAGAATTATGAGAGTCGAGCAAAAAATTTTGTAATATATCTTAATTTGCAAAGATTTATACTAATTGTGAAATACAATTACTTGTGGGGGGGGGGGGGCAAAATCAAAAGGAAGATATTTGTAAACGTTATTCTGCATTAATGTATCTTCGCGCTAAAATCAATTTTCTGATACATTTTTACATTTTTATTGACATACTATTAGAAATATCTCAAATTAGGTGAAATCATGTTTTAAAGAGGTATTTAAGATATTCCAGCGGCAAAATAAAGGTAAATCAACTTCTCGGCTACGCAAGATCGCACACTACAATTAAGATGCCAAGCGACAGGTGTCAAGGAACTCGCACTACACGATTCGCGTGCAAAATGCCATGTAAGAAGTTAATTGTGAGAAGAGATAAAAAGATAGACGGGCATAAATGTACGATACGAGTTCACGAATTTCCCATGACCAGAGAACCGGAAAGGTGATGAGTAAAGATATGATAATGCTTTGTTAACTGTAAACTTTTGTTAGCTGCACCCCTATTAGACGCGATATAAAATGTCGTTGATGCGAGCGGTCTAGTTTTACCGCTCCCTAATTGACGTAATTGAAATAATTGCGTAATTGAAACAATATGCGTTGCTATGTAGTGATTAAAACCACAGTAAAGTCAGTAAGCCCTATTTTTGCAAAAAAGTATCTTCCATGAAATTATCATCCGTTTCACTGTCGTAAATAAATATGAAGATCATTTTTGCATATTCACAAATAAAAAATAAAATTAACAAAATTCTATTGGTTTAAATTTATCTTTAAAGTACATATTAAAACCTTGCAAAAAAAGGAGTTTTAAAAGTGCTAATAACATGATTATTGAATCAATTTATGTATTTTAAAGTTAATCCGTTACTGTATTGTCACATAGGTAAAAATCTAGAAAACATCTGTCTCTATAAAACAAGTATCATATAAAGTGCCGTTAAAATTGCTCGACTGCAATCACGTGAGGATCTCTTCCTCGGCCTTTCATCCTTAACGAATGATATCCTACGTTGTGTTGCGATATCCTTTATAGCCATTTACCATATAGGAAAACACCGTTATCTGTATCATGCATCTCGATTACTCGCGGTTTCTTTATCACATGCGCCGTGAAATCACCGCTCTCGACGATCCCAAATGATCCACGCCTGCTTGTGCTCAATCTTCTCCAGGTTCTTGCAATAAGCGACCGTTTGTTCTCGTAGCAACATTAACAGCAATCCTCCCGATATCTCGGGCATCTTGCAGAAGCGGCACAGAATTTGTGCCCCGTAATCTTCACGATTGCGCGTATCCTTGCGATCACCGGTATATTATGAATTGTAAAGCACACGTTGTTCGTCTGTCGTTCGGATGTCGCTCTAGGATATCTGTGCGATCCAGGACACCGTAAGGCCCCACCTCACATGCGGCGTAAGCCGCATACTGATTCAAGAATTGATTAATGAGTTATGTTCTCTGACGTTCACCTTCACGCGCTAAGATCAAGGATGAAATAATCGCGTAATATTCAACAATCGGATATTAATTTTAATTAATAGGCAGTAATACACTGTTAAATTACGAATAATGATTAATTATGAATTATGATTAATCAAACTGATTCACATATCATGATATAAATTTTGTAATGATACTTTGCACCCCTTGTCGATAAAATACACATCCTTTTAACTACATCTCTATTTACATTTATAAAAATTTTTTTAGATAATCTTTTTTCGACTTTTTTAGACTTTTAATCTTATAATTAGTTCCAATTACACGGTATTGTTCGTACATGTTGTGCTAAGGAGGCGACTACTTTTTTTATGGTACATATAAACTGATCTTTCATATTAAACAGATATTATCGTCAAGTGTCAGCTCTAAAAAAATAATTAATACTTTAATTTCTTTTTGTTTTTTATATAAAGTCGAAAGCCGTCTCCTTCATTTTTGTATCATTAATTAAATAACATAATAGCGGGAGAAGGAAAAGCCCAATATTATGAAACATATGTCTTTTAGGTATAAAAACTTCAACTTGGATATAACATTAATAATAATTTTTTTAATGTATCAAGAAACGTGGTAACATCTCGACCATTTTATCGATATGTATATATATATATATATATATATATATGTATAAGTATATCTTGTCGTGAGCGAAACGCTACAACGTATCCTTGAGAGAAATAAGAAGGTTTTTCTGGAAATAAATTGTTGTTTTTTTATATACGTGTCATCGGAAAATGTGGATATTGGGGATATGTACGGTAAGAAATCTATAGTTCGTATATCGTATTCCAATATATGTACATTGTCAGGACTGGAAATCTATAAGTTACACAGATTTTCTTCATGTTTTCTAACAATGTATATCGAAACACGGATAGAGATTCAGATATATTAGAGATATACTTTCTTCAATAAAAAAATGTGTAATATCGTAACATACAACAAGCATTAAAACCGCAATCAATCACTGAGAAAAATTTCTGATTGAAAATGAATGAATCAAGAGATACTGATCATATCAATCAGAATTCTGGTTATTTCAAATAGAATTATAATAAATTCAACCAGAAAATTTTCACATTTTCAACCAGAATTTTAATTAATGCATTTCCCCAGTGATAGATTAGTACAATCCGAATTAGCATTTACCTCTATTCAACAGCAGAGTCCGAATAACCCTTATGTAGATCTTGCCGTGTTTGGTTCGCGCCACGTGGAAGAGGAAATCCGAGAGATTACCATCGCCCTCATGGATGTCCGTCCTCTCGGCGAGGACCTCTCGGAGCGTCGCGACGCGTTCCTCCGGCGTGCTCTCGTCGGGCGGACCGAGTCTCCTCTCGAGATACTCGACCACCCCGATGTCCTCCCAGAATTGTGGAAGATTAGATGCATTCTCTCGCAACGAAGTGTTCAATATCGTCCGTGTGCTACCGGAATCAACGAAATCGCTTCCACTTGCAGCAAGACCGGCGTACGAAACGTCCAACGCGAGACTATCGAAGGTGTGAGTGATAATAGAACTGACATTTCTCCCTCTTGAAGTCGACGGGACAGCTTCATCTTGTTGATAAATAGGCGAATGTAGAGGACTCGGGGATGCGTCGCTGTTCGCGCGAAGGGGAGTCGAGCTGTTCATGACCTTGACATGATCCTGCCCACGAGAGTTGGGTGTATTGCAAGCTCTCTTGAATAGCAAGCTCAATACGAAATGGAAGTTTTCTCAATTAATCTCTCGATCTTGCCACCTCGATATCTTTTGTCACTCCATTAATCTTTAATATCGTCATGACACATTGTTGAATATATTTATGTCCAAAAAGTATAATCGCTGATATACTTTCTTTACTCGTCGTTTTCTAATTAGAAAGTTTCGTATTTTACACTATTGTTTATAACCAGATTCTTTTTTTAGACAATGTCGAGAGTTAATTAATAATTTGGCATGCATTCATATGATAATAAAATTTTTTACATTTCCGAAGAATTTTTCGCTTATTGTTCGATATTTGTTATCGTATCCCACAAATGTCTCAAGTAGGTATTATTATTTATTTTGTCGGGAAAAGAGTTTTAATCTCTCAATGACACATAAGAACTCCTGGAATCCACACAAATCTATATACGTATAACATAAATTACACTTTCCTCATAATACATCGTTGCACTTTTTAATCGTTGGTGCCGGCGGTTGCTCAACTCGATTGCGAATCAGGAAATGCAATGATTTATGGCGTGCATGTCAGGTATTTTTCTTTCCGGGAACTATCAAAAATTAAAAGAAATATGTTCTAAATTCCGCGATGATACTTTAAAAAACCGGAATATTCTGAACAAAAGTATAAAGGAAAGAGTAAGAATTAATTTTTAAATTGTTGAAATATAAATATTTAGAAAATATGTAAATTTTATTTAAAAATCCAAAGGAAAACGTAAAGAGCAAATAAGAGTCACACGCAATTAGTGGAGCGCAAATTAAATCATATATTCAAAATTTAATTTTGTGCTTTACTAACTACGTTTGACTCAGATTTGCTTTTTACGTTTTCCTTTAAATATTTAAATATCAAGAATCCTATAATTATTATATGCATCCTTTAAATTTTATTAATAAAATATACATATGATGTAGTAAATGTGAAATTCTTTATCGTATATATATAATCTTTTTATTTCGTAATTAAAATGTTTCTTTGAAAACTTTCAGATAACATATTTAATGTTTGAGATACGCGACATTATAATGCGATAAGACTAAATGCTTGCTCAATTTATGAGGATTAATCAGAACGGATTAGAAATTTGCTCAATAAGCAATATAAGCAATTAATGGTTATTTACAAATTTGATATATGGTCGCTTGGAAGTTGGTCGTGACAAAACGAATAAGCTTAATAGCGAAAGCCCTCTTCTCAAAGGACAGTAGTAAAGGCATCAATTCATGAATTGGGAACATCCATAATCCAATTTGTATGACAAAATCAAACTTGATTTATTAAATAATACATTGCCGGTCATGCTACGCGAACGGTATAGTTTGCAGCGGTTTATACTGCAATGATATCGTCTATTGAAATAGTAAGTAGGTAAGAAAGAAAGGTTCTCTTGGCTGCACTGTAACGAACGAAGCAAACCCGAGTTTATCGAATCGGAGCATCGCACAGTAGATAATCGGAGTTATCTCGAGTCACTGATTGAGAGTTGTACGCGGAATGTATCAAGGTCCATGCATGTCGGAAAACACTCATTCGGATTAGTCTAACGGTCCAAGCTCTGAGGAACCTCTTTAACAATCGATTATTCCGGTATATTTAACTCAAAACATACAAGCGTGCATATGGCACGTTAAAAAGATATTTTTGAAACATTCTTTATTTTCATTTAAATTTAAATCATTTCACTCCGATTATGTACTCTACTTTCAGTTTAGGACTGTGTTTTATAAAATCGACAAATAATTGGGCGCGTAGTTTGCTTGAACTGGAAATTGACACAAAAACATTATTAGACATTATTAGACATTAAAATCCGAAAAGAACGGTATTACTAAAGTATTTAAAAATTTAGCTGGCAACAGATCTGAAAATAATTTTGTTAAACCATCCAAATAATAATGTAAGATGCTCAAACTGGTTGTTAGAATGTCATAACTTTCTGCAACATTGCTCGTCATGCTTTAGGTTTCGATCGTAATTATTTTGATGGTCTAATAAAATTATTTTCAGATCCGTATCTAGCTAATTTTTTAGATATTTCGATGAAATCGTTCTTTCGACCGTTTGACCGAATATGATCTTCTTCGCTTATTTGTATTAAATTATTTTCGGTTACTAAAGGAAATTCTTGCTCTGTTCAATCAAATATGAAGTTCCAATCTTATAATCGAGATAATTTATGTTTTTCTGAAAGCATCAAATAATTGTATGATGTAAAATAATTCGCGATTGAAAAGATCTCGTTAATATTCGTGAAAGTAACGAGGTTCCGGGCATTAGTGACCGAACGGATGTACTTAAAAACTACAATTGCAAAGAGAAATAAGCATTATATATTCGACCGAGTGTATTCGGTAATGAATGATATCGAGCGATCTCCTTTCGCAATAATTTTCGGCTTGGAAAAGATCGATCGCCCTAAATCGACAAGATCGTCTCGTTTCGGCGCTTTCGCCGCTCGAAGGCGTCAGTTTTCGATGATAAATTTGTTTCCGAAACGATTTCACTGCGCGACGCACGAATTCATGGACAGAAAGAAAGCACGAAGGGGAGAACACGAATGAATCCGCTTTCGAGGCGGATGCTGCACCGATCGAAATTATGCGGGAACAAACCCGGTATGTACGCGATTAAAGTAAAAGTAAGAGTGTGAAAAAGTTATTGCTATCACCAAGTTAAAACTTTGTCAGATAAACTTCATGCATTTCCATGTTATCGTCATAAACGGACTGATTATTGCAAATGATATGCTATTAGTATTAACGCTAATGATTCTTATCGTTATTTCATTGCGCATATTGGAAAAAGAAGTTGCATTAATTGGAATTGTGGTTGAAAATAAACAAATTACAATCTTCTGGTTGAATTTATCAAATTCTAGTTAAGATAACCAGAATTCT
>NW_017257254.1:378016-385479 GCF_001594055.1 Mycetomoellerius zeteki | reverse complement strand
CTGTACACACTCTTACTTTACAGACTGTAATTTTATAATTATATATTCTTTAGTTAAGTTAAATTCAGTGTTCTTATTCGACTACCTATCCTCAATAAAATTATCTTAAATAATTATAACGAGACGAGTTAAATTATACAATATAAATAATACACCGAGCTGCCGTCGACAACCGGAAGGAAGGAAGGAAGGAAGGAAGCCAGACGATTCCACACATATCAATTAACAACGAAAGGTAGGAGGAAATTAATATTTATAACATAACACTCTTACTAATTACATGATTGTGTAATCGCACGTGTTAATGCGTGGCAAGGTTGAATTATACCTCGTCACCGGAACAGTGCATAATTTCACAATTATTAATTAATAATCACATCGCCAATTGCATCGAACGAGACGCTGAGGTTGAATTACACCTCACCGACTAAAGTCCTTGTAGTTGAGCACTGTCATTTTTATACATGTGTCCATTACCAAGACCATTAAGAAATTTGCAATTAATTCGAGCCGCTGCACTTACTGCCTTTTTGGACACTGCCACGTGTTGTATGATCACGTATTTCGTAGCCGACGGGAATACCATTTGTCAAAGGTGTCACGACGATAATTCCTTTTGCTGTCACACACCCACAGTCGCATAACGAAGCATTTCTTACATATCGGAACGCGACTAGTAGAATATCATTGCGCCAACTGTAATCTCGTAATACCAACGTCCAGATTTTCATTCTAACAACGGACGCATCCGCGTATGCCATCGGCGGCATACTTAGTTAGGGAAAGATAAACCGATCGCTTACGCGTCTAGACTGTTGAACAACGCCGAACAAAACTACGCTACAATAGAAAAGGAATCCCTAGCTATTATATATTGTACAAATCATTTTAGACCCTATCTATACGGAAACCAATTCACGATACTAACGGATCATAAGCCGCTACAGTGGTTACACTCGGTAAAAGATCCCACGTCTCGTTTAAGGGGGTAGATGAGTGTAAAATTTTCCAAAAATCGAATTATTTTGTATTGGCTTAAAAAATCCTTTGAACCCTCCAGAATAAGGTACAAAAGGTTTTAAAGCCCGCCGAATTTTTTTTTCATTGAGATTTCGACCTTCTACCGAAGTGCTTCGAAGCGCGTGCCTACAGTAAAATGCTACCTGCTCGGCCGGTACGGCGTACCGACTTACCATTCAATTTCTATTATTTCTAATACTTCAGGTAGACCAACAGATGTCGCCAGATGTATTCTATAGTCAGTTAGAAGCATAGAGATAATATAGATAGAGTAGAGGAGCCAGGCCTGCAGCTGTCCCTCCGTTAAAAAGCGAAAGAAAATCGCGGTACCCTATCTATCTCTTTCTACTGGCGCATGAGCAGTAAGCACAGAGAGGCAACAGCAGCTTTGTTTTGCTGGATCGTTTTGCTCACTTTGATTTCTAATTTTAATTAAAATTGATTAAAATGACGAAAACGTGTATTATTTGTAAAAAGCAGCCTATTTCTGGTGATCTCACTCGCAGTTTTCACAAGTAAGACTCATTTGTATAATATATTTTGATATTTACACACACAATAGTGTTAGGTTAGGGATATGTTTGGTTATGATCATATGTTCACTCAATTTCTTTGTAACTTATGATGATGATGATAATTTAAATTGTAGATTTCCTATAAATAATGAACAGAAGCAGAAATGGATGAAAATTATTGGAATAGCTGATATTATATAAGAAAATATCAACTGTTTGCAGTGATCACTTTAAAGATGACTCGTATCATCAAACTGATGGATATACTGAAACGAGAAGGTTGTTATCGACTGCAGTACCTGTTCTTAATAAAAGCAGTGCAGTATTAAAATTAATCACAGATAATATTATGATACCAAGTTCAGTAGAAGAAGCTTCTGATAAGACTCGCACAGTGAAAATGGATAAATGTTTTTTAAATAAATCAGTAGAGTCATCATGCAACACAAATGTTAGTGATTTAAATATTCAATACGATGCTTTTAGTTGTATTAATGAAACTGATGTTTCGCAAGACGTTTCATTCTCTGAACTAGAAGGCATTGAAATGACAACAATTGAGAAGAATAGTATTAATTGTAAAAGGTAAATATATGTAGATATTTTGAATAATGTCAGAATTAAATATTTAATGATATTTGTAGAAAAAGATTAATAACCGATGTTGGGAGGGATATATCAAAGAAAAAGTTTTGTTTTATGGATGGACGTCAACCTTCTCATGTCTCGAGAGAAGATTTTGTTTCAGAAGAAGCATGGGTTCGTTTCATGAAATTAATAAAGTATAAAAATAATCAAATAACAGCTGGTAAGAAAAGAAGTTGGAGAAGAGGAAAACAAATTTATAATTTTAAAGAATTAATAAAGACCTTACGAGATAAAAATGCATCATCTGCAGCTGAATATTTACAGGTTGTTACATAATTTTATTTTTATAACCTTAAAAAGACCCTGTTGAAGTAGAGAAGATTGATAATTGTTTTTTATTTTACAACAATCATGAAGCGAAATTTTTCCAATCATGTTTATTTATATAAAGTACTTAGAGATAATGATACAAGTATAGATTAAAATGTATCCTGAAAAAAGACTTTACACATACACACACGTACTGATTTTTACTTCGACCTGAAATTGTACATAATAAATTTTGTTTTTATCGATTTTATTTGCATAGATAGTTTAAACGTAAAGTAATATTTATACAATCTTGTTTTATTTTAAACAAATATTAAACAATATGTTTTTATTACAATAAAAATATAACAAGCATAATTTTGTACATGTGAACTCATTAAAACTATTTTCACTAAAAAATGTACGATTTTTCTAATGTAGGACTTACCGAAACATTTGAAGCAGCTTATAACACGCATGAAAGAGAAGAAACGTACCTCTCCTTTTCCTTCTCATCTAAAGAATTTCGCAAGATCTTTACATTTTCATTCTCCAGCAGCATATGAAATGGTGAGACGAAGTTTCCTGAAATGTTTACCGTGTGTAGAAACACTAAACAGCTGGAATTGTTCAAAAAATTATAAACCCGGAATTTCTGAAGAAATTATAGAACACGTTTCGCAAATAGTTCAAAATGAGTTGAAGAACGGAAAAAAATGTGTTTTCAATCTCACCTTTGATGAAATGTATATTAAAAAATTTGCTTTTTACTGTAAAATTTCACACAAATGGAAGGGTTTGGTTGACTTGGGCGGTCAATTAAAAGAATGTGATGAAAAAGGTAATAATAAGAAAGCAAGTAAATCATTAGTCTTTATGTTGGTAAATATTAATGGAAATTTCAAAACACCTGTCGCGTATTATTTGAGTGATTCTTTAACTGGAGATAATAAATCAATACTATTAAAAGATCTTCTAATTAAACTACATGAAAAAAAAATTGATGTCGTTAGTGTGACATTCGATGGAGATGAATCCAATGAAAAAGCTTGCAAACTTTTAAATGCTAATTTCGATGTCAGCAACGAAAAGACTTTTAAGCCGTTTTTCCCACATCCTACGACACACAAACCTGTTTATGTATTTTTTGATGCTTGTCACATGCTCAAGTTAGTACGGAATTACTTTGCACAAAAAGGCCCTATCATTTACAATGGCAAAGAATATATTGATTGGAATTTTATACGAAAAATTAATGATATTCAATATGAAGAAGAGATGCATTGTGCTTGCAAGATAAGAAATCGCCATGTAAACTTTTATAATGAGAAAATGAAAGTGTTTCTTGCGGCTCAAGTTCTGAGTTCTAGTACGTCGTTCGCTTTACAATTTTTAGAGCACGATATAAATAATGTTAATTTTAAAGGAGCATCCAGTACTGCCAAATTTTGTAAAGTTTTTAATGATATTTTTGATGTGCTTAATGCTAAAAATAAATTTTGTAAATCACCAGGGAAAAATGGTATTACGGAAAAAATGTTGCCAGAATTGAAACAAAAAATTGATGAATGGATAGATTATATAAAAAAATTAGAAGTCAATGTAACGATAAAACCAAGAAATAGCAACAAACAGAAAGAAAATATAAATGACAAGTGCAATATTATAAATATAGTGCGAAAACCTGTTATTACAGCGACTACTGTTAAAACTGGATTTGTAGGTTTTATTATATGTTTAACAAATTTATACTCACTTTGCGAAAGTTTTTTTAAAGAAAGAATTGTTGATTATGTACTGTCTTATAAGTTGTCCCAAGATCATGTTGAAATGTTTTTTGCTTTGATCAGACGAATGAACGGATTCTCTAATAATCCAACAACAGTTCAGTTTGAATCTGCGTATAAAAAGTTGCTCTTAAATAATATGAATGTAACAGTCCCGACAACGGCGAATTGTACACCTCAAGACGAGACCTTCATTATATCTCATATTAACGATGCTTCAATGCTGCTTCAAACAAATGTTGAAAAACAGAATAAAAATACTGTACAATCAAGCAAGGAAAATCAGAAAAAGAAAAGAATAAGAGCTCCACGCCCCAGTAAAATGTCGTCTTTTCCTATAAACGAATTTTTACATTCAAATTACAGCGTGCTTGAGCTTGACTATTCAAAGAAAGACGCATGGATTGATTCAGAATATTTAGATGAGGTAATCAAACACACTGCAGGCGCAGTTGTTCATTCTATAAGAAAAAAAATTCATTGCACAAAGTGTTTAGATATGTTATACAGCAAGCCCAGTAATAAATCAAAATTAACGACTTTAAAAAACAGAGGGGGCTTAACATTTGCTTCCGATGATGTTAATTTTATTTGTCACTATGGGGAAAAAATTTTTAAGACAGTACAAACACGTATTATTGACACCAAACATTAATTTTAAGCTGGTCACGGAAACTTTGAAGATACTTCCAACATCCATTTTAGATGATAATGATCATGTATTTGATCAGGTACCATTGTATGATCATCGACAACAACTGATTTATCTCATAATTCAAAATTATTTTGATAAACGCATGAAGCATGAAAGTGAAAAATTGAGTGATTTAAAGTATCGAATAAGGATGAAATATAATAAGTTAGTTATTTTTTCTGGTGAATAATATATTACAAAGTTTTTGTTATGAAATTTAATTTGAATAACTCGAATTTACAATAAAGTATTTTTTCAAATATTGCAGTAATTTTTTTTCACAATTATACTGTTACTTAAACTCGAAATCTCTAAGAATCAAAATTAATCCAATATGTTGAAATCAGGAAGCTTATACTCTTTTATATAAGAATGAAATATTATTACTTGTTTTAAAGAGTAAATGGCCAACGTAACATTATTTTATAACGTAGAAAAGTAAAAAACTTAATATGACGATTCCTGCCCAAAAAGAAAAATAATATCCCCCTCAAAATCATACAACTATAAATAATAGCTAGAAATATAACTGTACATCTAGTTATAATTAACTGGATTAATTCCACTTAGATTAATACATTAAGTTAAAATAAAATTTTCTTCAGTTACTAACATTCGAACCTGAAAATACAGCGCCAAAAGCAAAAGCATGCATGCGACGTAGACCTCACGGCTATCACTGCAACGACATAACAAAAGCTATCTCTTTGCGCTTACTGCGCATGCGCCAGTAGAAAGAGATAGATAGGGTACCGCGGTTCTCTCTCTCTTTTTAACCGTATGACGTTTCCACTTGCAGGCAGCCATATGTCTCCTCTACTCTATCTATATTATCTCTATGGTTAGAAGCAGTTTCAAGAGTAAGCACGCCGGTAGTGCGTAATTTTAAGCGCTAGTGTGCCGAGCAGCTGTGACCGTTTTGGCGCGTTTTCCGCGTGACTAACGTATAGTTGAAAGTTATTATCTTTTTTTTGCAAAATGAGGCGTAGTGGTTCTGACCAAAAGGGGTCACGCAAAATTTCCGGACGACCTGCACGATCAAAGAAAAGAATTTCATCGAATTTCAATATGTCGGAGAATGCAAGGGAAACGACAGGTACGTCGGCGAAGAAACTTAGAACGAATTCGACAGAAGTGGCAATCAATGCTGCCCAGGGATATCGTTTGATTTCTTTTTTATTCGTTTTTCAATCATTGAGTGAAATGATCAAGTGCAAAACGTGCGGTGGAAATGTCACGTTTTCTGAAAGTAGTATCCGCGGACTTGGATTCAAGTTGGTCGTCAACTGCGATAAATGTGACCCACGCTACAAAAACTCCTGCCCGCTTATAAAAAACGCTTACGAAGTCAACAGACGCATCGTTTTCGCAATGAGACTCGTTGGTGTCGGTTGGGAAGGTATACGAAAGTTCTGCGGTATAATGGACCTACCGAAAGTCTTCGACAAGAGAACTTATTATGATATCGTCAATAGTATTCACGTGGCATCGCAAGCCGTTGTCAATTCCGTGTTTTCTGCAGCTGCTGCCGAAGAGAAAAATTTGACGGAGATTACCGAAAATGCTGACAAAAGAGGATTTAAGGGTGGTTTACATTGGACGTAGAACGTAACGTAGACATAGACGTAGACGTAGACGCAGACGTAGAAATTCTTTGTGGTTTACATTGAAGTACTTTTCAGTATGTGATCGTGGTCCTTATAACCAATCACAGAGCTGCATCCTTAACCTTACTTTTATTTCGAAAGTTTAGTGTTTGTTTTGCGAGTATCAGTGATTGTATTTTCGAATACGAAGTAAAAAGATGAGCGAAGAATTAGATCGTTTGTTAATTTTAATGGTGGAGAGTAATCCTCATTTATACGATAAAAAATTACCGGGTTTTAAAGACAAGGTACTTTGCAATAATTCATGGAAGTCTATTGGCGATCGATTGAATGTCAGCTGTAAGTCTATAATTGTTGTTTTAATTTGTCGAATTGTTTAATAAAAAAATAATAAAATATTTAATTTATTTGCAGCGGAAGATGCTATGCGACGTTGGAAAGTTCTAAGAGAACGTTTCAGCAAGGTTAAGAGACAAAAAGCAAACATTCCTTCTGGGTCTGGTGCATCGTCAGAAAACCAGGAAACTGAATGGTCTTTATATAATACCCTACTATTTTTACAACCCCATGTACAAAATAGAAAGTAAGAATAACTTTCGTAGTATGTTCTATTTTGTTGTACTTAGTGTAATATATATGGAATAATGTTATGTACAGGTCAATTGGTAACTTAGCATTGAATGCCAGTCAGAAGAATAAATTTTCAGACGATATTCTTTATGTCAATGAGAGCTCACCAGAAACTCAGTTAGATGTATTGGACGAATCAGTAGAATACATAGATGAAGATGTTCGCAACTACCTGTTAAATATAAAAAAGGAAACAGGGGACGATGGAACTTCGAAATGTACCGAAAAATTGGATTTCAATAAGAAACGACCATTGTTGGAGATAGAAAATCAACAAAAGAAGAAAAAAAAACCTCAACCTTTACCTCCTGAG
>NW_017257254.1:344019-377958 GCF_001594055.1 Mycetomoellerius zeteki | reverse complement strand
AATTTAATAATGCACAGTTAAATAATTTAACTCAAGAAGATGTTTTAATTTGACTCTAATTTATTTACTTTCATACGTTAATGTGAACGTTGCTTATGTTGAAATTAACTACAGAAATGGATTGATTAACATTTTGATACACATGGAAGTAAAAAGATAATAAAATGTTATTTAACTCAAGAAACAGGGTTGCCATTGACATCTAATGGCTCCTTTGACATCTAACAGTGGTGAGTTACGGTACCATATATTTCCTGTAATGTTTAAGCACATTTTTTGTTATAAAGAGCAATGAATGTATTTATTATAAATTTTAAAAACTACTTGTTAATCTCGTTATTAATACTAACATGATTATTATATGACAAAATGTTCACAATTATGATATTCTTCAAAAAAATGCTGCATACAAAGATATTTGCAGCGACGCTTATTGTATTGTAAAAATGCATGTGATTTATCTTATCTCTCACGTGAGATTTATCTTATGTGAGATTATAAAATCTCATTTTTATTGTACATATGATGTACGTGCTGGATTAATATTATTAATTAACGTTAGAGTAGAGTCATTTTTATATCGTATATAATGTACGTGCTTTATATCATATATGATGTACGTGCTTTATATCATATATGATGTACGTGCTCAAATGTGATATAGTCATACATAGATAATATCACTTGGTATTACTATATAAATCACAATGATCTTGCAATAATTTCAGTCTAAAGCATAATTAGCAAGAATAACGAATAATTCAAGTGCAAAGTCAAACAGTGCAAATCGTTAAAATGGTACAAGTGAATCCTGCAAATATTCTCAATATGTTAATTATCTTTTTTCAAATTTCAAAAATTCCGGAAACACCTGTAAACGATAAAGAAATTGAATTACGCGATGTAATAAAGGATATTATACACTCTTCAATGAATGAAATGTCATGTGATATTCATACTGATACTACGTTAGAATTTGAAAATTTTTGGGAATCAAACTTACTTGATGCAGATTTTGTCGAAGATGATGAAATGGAAATACTTGAAGAAGATGAAGATGATGATCAAGCAGAAGATACTTGTATTTCAGAAGAACGAGAAATTGTTAATAATAACTATAAAAGAAGCGCTGTTGAATTTTGGAAAAGTGCAAAAAAGGGACGGCGTTCCTTATCATCGGTAAAACACCGTTTTAGAAAAGTGAATTCTTTGCCGCAACTATATCGATGGGAATATTACATACACAAAGGAGGTACTCATAGAGAAAAGATGTTATATATTTCCGAATATGTCTTACAAAATTTTAAAGAAGCTGATGACGAAAAAAGAATTATTCATGATATGGATTTACGACGATGGGCCCTAGAAGCCAAGGCACAAATCGATTTTCCTTCATTTAAAGCTAGTGCAACATGGATATTAAATTTTAAAAGAAAACATAGAATTGTGTCAAGAAAAATAACAAAATTTGTAAGTCGTTCTGCGACAAGAGATAAAGAACAATTACAAATTGCATGTCAGGAATTCATAGCTACCGTAAAATCTAATATAGATCTTTTTGAACTAGAGAATATATATAATGCAGACGAAAGTGGATTCAATTTGGAACTACATTCAGGCAGAACACTGACCACGCAAGGTGTTAAAATAGTTGAAAGTATAGTATATATCAATCACTATCGGCAACTACACATAGTTACACGATTATGCCCATAATTTCTGCAAGCGGACAATTGAAATCGCCTCTCTATTTGGTATTGAAAGAAGCGAGTGGAAATTTTGGACCACGCGTAGAAGAAAGTTTGTTTAGACCTGCAAATGTTTACATTGCAGCATCAAAATCGGGCAAATTAACTACACAACATTTTCAGTCTTGGTTTACAAATGTATTTGTACCCGCAACTGGAAGTTTTAGTGTGCTGTTGTTAGACTCTTGGAGCGGACATTGTCCTGCAAGTCTGCAAAAATTTATGCCAAAGAAAGATAAAGATATACGAATTTTAACTATACCAAAGAAAACTACGGGAATGATTCAACCTCTTGACGTTTATGGATTTAGACTATGGAAAAACTTTGTGAGAACATTCAGTGATCGCGTTATGTTATTAAATTATGATATTAATTTACATTTGAGAAATAATATCATCAAATTACAATCTTTAACGCATATACAATTATCTTCTCCGCGATTTCATAATCTTTTTAAATATGCCTGGTATAAGAGTGGATATATCGAAGAACGGTCGCCACAATTCGAAACTCCAGTAGATTTTTGTTTCAACGGAAAGGATATTCAAGACATACCTCGCTGCTCCATATGTGGTGCACCTGCTGTAATACGATGTTCCTGGTGCAAGCAATATCTTTGTATGCAGCATTTTTTTGAAGAATATCATAATTGTGAACATTTTGTCATATAATAATCATGTTAGTATTAATAACGAGATTAACAAGTAGTTTTTAAAATTTATAATAAATACATTCATTGCTCTTTATAACAAAAAATGTGCTTAAACATTACAGGAAATATATGGTACCGTAACTCACCACTGTTAGATGTCAAAGGAGCCATTAGATGTCAATGGCAACCCTGTTTCTTGAGTTAAATAACATTTTATTATCTTTTTACTTCCATGTGTATCAAAATGTTAATCAATCCATTTCTGTAGTTAATTTCAACATAAGCAACGTTCACATTAACGTATGAAAGTAAATAAATTAGAGTCAAATTAAAACATCTTCTTGAGTTAAATTATTTAACTGTGCATTATTAAATTATGAAAATGAGGAGAAGGATGTTGTAAGTTTACAATATTTTGATAAGCATTTTTTAAATATTACTCGCGCGAATATATTATTATGTGTAATAATAATAATATATCTTTTTAAACACATCTTTTAAACGTTCCAAAGTAGTCAATGACGGCATTTGGAATAATTCGTGCATAAAAAAATTAGAGTGGAATAGGCCTACTGGGGAAACCACTATAAAAAAAGCGCACCATGCTATCTACCTCATGATGGTGGTGTGGAAATGATAGCATTTTATCATTTTCTTTATCTTTATCATATTCTTTTCTACAAGTAGCTTTATAATAAAATTACATCTATCATAAATATTTTTAAAAATAATAATTTTTTTAAAGTTCTGAAAATTGCTGCCAACATAGAGTTCGAAGGGTGAAATCAAGCCTCATGTGTGAAGCGATTTTCTGCTTTCCCCGTTATATCTCGAAAATTATTCGAGATATAAAAAAATGTTTTATACAAAAGTTTTACAATAAAATTACCTCTATTTATTCACGTCAATGATATTTTTTTAGAATAATTATTTAACAATTTTTTTTCGAAAATTTAGAAAAAAAATTGCTAAATAATTATTCTAAAAACGCTATTGAATACAGCTAATTTTGTTGTAAAACTTTTGTATAAAACATTTTTTTATATCTCAAGTAGTTTTCAAGATATAACGGAAAAAGCTGAAAACCGCTGTACACGTAAAGGGTGATTTCACCCCTTCAAACCGTTTTTGGGCAGCAACTGATATTTTCTAAATTCATCTCTTTATGTAAACTACAAGTTCACAAAGTTTCATTAAAATCAGAATTTATCACCTCGAGAGGTTCCCTTGTCAGTAACTGATTTGATAGATTTGCTAACCGACGCTTTTGGTACGGCTAAAACTCTTGACCAATATCGAGGCGAGTTGAGTATAATTTATCTCGGGAGAACACATCCTAGATTATATCAGCCGCGTGAAGGATTTAAGGACAGCCATTTTAGATGCTGAAAGACGGGAAAGAGGAGAATTAAATATTCACTTCGTTTCCGATATAGATAGTCAGACGGCAAGATCCTTTTACGAAGGATTATCATTGGAATACCGTCTCCAAGTAAGCCCGCTAACACATCCGCGATATATCGATATGTTCGCCGCGGCTAAAGCAATAGCTAAAGGGCAGAAACTTGATAAACAGAGATTAGAAACGCGGCCCCGGCATGAAAGGGAAACGCGACCTTTAAATCCTATAGGAAAGCCCCTAGTAGCTCACTCAACACCACAACGACCTAATCACTTTGAAAGGTATAATTATCCGAGAGAAGCACCAGGCAGACGAGACTATAACTATGATGTTCGAAACTGTGAATTGCCGCGTAACACGCCGCGCAATTACTATCCGCCACGCTATGAACCGCGTCGCGATGCACCCCCTGTAAATAAATATACGGAACGTTATGACTGAAACCGAGATGGCGTGCGAAATGAATTCAATAGAGATAACGACCGACGAACTAACGATCGCACAGAACAACCCACGTGTAAATATTGTAAAAATTTCGGACATACTATTGAAGAATGCCGTAAGAGACAATACAATAACTCTCAGCGCGATAGGTCGGGAAACCTGCCGGGTCCGTCGAGATATCGCAACACGAATCCGACGGACGAAAAGAGAAATACGAGACCCGTAAACTTAATGGAGACAGAGGAGAAGGAGACAGGGCACTCTCCAGAGCCCGAATCTCAGTCTTGAATCCTGAGCAGTTCCCATACGCGCCCACAATCACTTTAAACGCATTAGGGCTTAATCGAGGAGTTAATTTTATGATAGATACCGGAGCCGCCCCCAATGTCATTAAAACACGCAATTATTGCCGGTGGGAAGCGGTAAGGCGCGAGCAATCGGTATTGCAGCGCAATCTCGCGCAAGACCTAACGAGAAGGGTCGGTATCACCGTGCTTCTGGAGGGTTGTGGGATTCGAGAAATTGAGCGTTTCCAATGTTTTCTCGCTGCATCCGATGTCGCGATTATTGTATATAGTTTTAAAGATTTTGCGCGAGGGAAAGAATATAGGCCTATTCGATGGAGGCGATCTACTCGCCTCGCAAGGACGCGAACCCACGTACAAATTGTATATTATGTACTACGAGAGTGAACGTCACTATAGGTCTATATTAAATTTAAAAGCAGCTGCGGGAAGTAGGGGAGGTTATTGCATCCCTTGTAATATAGGCTATCGCGAAGAGAGGGGTCACCGCTGTTCGAATAAGTGTCCGCGTTGCAATAACGTGCCGTCGTGTGAACGACTCGAAGGAAAAGTAGTCAGGTGCGAGACATGCAAACGTTCGTTCTTCGGGAACGCGTGTTTGGATCATCATCGCGCGATAAAATCGTACGACGGAAAAACGCCGCGAAGTATTTATAGTGTGATACAATTTTACGAGAACTGTGAGCGTGTTATAAATATAATATAACAAAAGAACACGAATGCGGCGTTTCCTTTTGTAAAATTTGTAGTTCTCCGAAACCGCAGAATCATTTGTGTTTTATGCAACCTCTTTCTCGCGAAGGTAAATCCTCCGATGACGAGTCAGTCGGAGATTCTCCCGCAATCGTGAGAGAGAATGAATGTGATAACACAAATGCGAGCGATCAAGAACGTCAAAAGGGAGCCTTCGTGTTCTACAATTTCGAAACGCGACAGGACGAATCGATGAATGACACCGAAATAAAGATCCACGTGCCAACGCTCTGCGTCGCGCAACAAATTTGCGATTCGTGCGCGGAAGTTCACGATCTATCGCAACACTGCCGCTGGTGCGGCGCTCATGAATTTGTTTTTCATCGCGATCCGGTAGGGGAATTTGTCGAATTTGTAACACGACCCACAAAAAATTTCACTCACAATATTTGTAAAGCGCACAACGCGAAAGCTTTCGACGCGCAGTTCATTCTCCGTTTCATAGTCGGAAATCATTCTAGATTAGAACCTAAAGTGATTTTAAACGGTACAAAAATTATCGTTTTGACAGTAGGACGTACAAAATTTATCGATAGTATTAATTACATGCCGATGCGTTTGTCGGAATTACCGAAGGCCTTCGGGTTGCCGGATACTTACGACAAAGGCATCTTTCCGCATCTTTTTAATACTCGCGAAAATCAAACGTACACGGAGAAAAATGTTCCGAGTAATTTTTACTTTACAAGACTAGTAAAAATATTCTGGTTATTTCTGTCAGATTTATGACAAACTGTATTTGCCTGAAAGTAATAATACCGGACGTGTAAGGTAGAAAGTACATTATAATTATAGTAAATTCAATTCAAGTGGTTATTATCTTACAGTAAAGTAAATCATACTATTTTCAATTGTAAGAGCACGAATAACTCAAAAGACTTTACACACTTGTATTTTTTATCGCGTAGTATTACTAGCAAGTTTGCTTGTATTAATGCTATTGACACTTGTGCATTGTTAGCCTTCATGTTATTTCCTCTATTGGCTATTATTTCTTTTTTTTCTTAGCTTTTTCGATGGCATCGTCATTACCTTCGCAAAATAATCAGTGTTCTTACGATGGGGCTGTTGATTCAATATCAACAAATGTTGCATCATTTCATGAAGCTAGTCCTACATCACTTGAAATCATTAATAATTCTATCTCAATAGAGCCCCCGTTTAACGAGAATACTGTACCAAATCGAAACGTTTCCACTGAAACTCACAGTACATTTAATTTCAAAAAATTCAAAGAACGTTCTAACACTTTAAAAACTAATTTGAAAGAGTTGATTTGGCAAGATTCTCGTGGACAAGAGGTTTTAACTCTTTTTATTAATAACAAAAAATTAGATAGATCTAAATTAAGCAGCATTCTTATTGATTCCATAGTAACATCCAGTAACCCTGACGCAAGGTATATGTATAATATTAAATTGCTTCTTTTTTAGCCTTATTTTTTGGTTTAATATAGAATAGAAAATAGAACAAAATATTTTTTTGTTTTTTAGAATAAAGTCACGCAACATTCTTTAATTGGGCTGCTGATATAGTTCGTTTAATACCTACAGAAATAGTAACTACATGGTATAAACCATATGAAAAAGCGAATAACGAAAATAAGAAGCGTGGTGCTAGTGGTGCTTTGTATAATACATATACATACAAAAAGAAAACTGTACAGAAAAATCGGTTTATTGGAAAAATCAAAAAAACTAAGTATGTAGTATAATCTACAAAAATTATTAAATAATTATATAATTATATTATTTTTATCATTAATATTATTTTACTTAAGCTACACCAGAAGGAAGTCAAAATCTGGAAATAATTGATAATGAGCCTGATATTTTATGGCTGAGGCATAATAATGCTCCATGGGAAGAAGTCCTATTACGGTGGAATAAGACGCGAAAACTGCGTAACGAAAGTTATAAATATAACATCCAAACTTATTTTAATAATTACTGTTGTTTGAGAACAGTCAACGGATATATTTTACTCGAGAATGATTTTGACGCCGAATATGAAGATTGCAAAAATAATTTTTTTACACACTGGCCAAAAGTAGCTGAAAAAATTTTAGAAATTGCTAAAAAATCATGTAATGTTTCTGAAATTTCCAACATTTTTACGAAATACGAACACCTAATAGCGGATAGTATGTATTTATTGGATAAGTCAATAAAAATTTGAATGTAATTTAATATTACAAATTTAATATTACAATTTTTTTTCTATTTAGAGAACATCAATCTTTTGGCTTTCTTCATTTTGTCATTTTTATTGAATGCTGTGCAATTGAAAATAAATAAAAGACAATTACGATGTTCTAAATTAGAAGTTCAACAAACTTTGTTTGTGGAAGTAAATATCTTAAATTATCTGCAATAGCAGTATTATCAATTTTTTCATGTTATTATTATTATTATTAAACACATTTTTGTAATGATGTTCTTTACAGTCACTGGAAAATTTACAACCTGCATTGGAAGGCCGAGAAACCATCATTCAAAAGCGGAAAATTACGAATCAACCTTTCCCGATCTTCGTTGAACATTTAGACGGTCCGATAAATTCCTCAATCCAAATAAACAATATTTGCTACGAATTATGTACTACAGAAAAAGCTATCGACGTATGCTTTAAATCACATTTTGCACTTAATGCTGAATCAGGAAGAATGTCGTAATGTGTAGACATTTATCGAAAGAAAAATTTATAACATAAATATTAGTAAATACCATTATACAGACGTAAACAAGTTAATAAGTGCAATAGATTTAAATGACCAAAGTGCCCAAGTTAATAAGTGCAATAGATTTAAATGACCAAAGTGCCTCTTCAAATGTATAAATACTTTTTACTACTGTATATGTTTAAAATAATTGATGCATAATTTTTTGGGGTACATCATGAAATGTTTTAAATGTTTTCTAACTTTTACGGAAGCTAACCATTTAATTTTACATTTAAAACATAATCATTTATTACGTTCAACTGATACTTACTTATGCATTACAGATAGCTGTCATAGATATTATAGTTCTGTTAATTCCTTTAGAAAACACTTAAGTATCTATCATAAAAATAAGAATATTTGTATTAAATTCGATGAGTACAAAGCAAATGCAACTAACGTAATAAATGACAACAAAGACGAAAGAATAAACCCTCAATATGAACGAGAAATAGAAAACGCCAAAATAGAATCCACGTACCAAGATTTATCATCCATGTGCAATGACAATATTTTACAGAATATGAATGTTAATGAATGTATTAAATCTCATTTAGTATCATTTATATTAACTATGTATAACGATCCACTGCTATCGCGTAAAAGTATACAAATGATTTTAACTAATGTGTTTTCATTATTCAATAATTATTTACTTCCAAATTTAAAATACAAACTTGATACACAATTAAGTTTATCAACAGAACATACTAATATTTTAGATCAAATTAATGAAATTTTTGCAACTTTTACAAATCCTTTTGACGAATTTAGTACTGAATATAAACGTTTAAAATTTTTAGAAAATTACAGATTTTATTTCCCTCCAGAATCATATATTATAGGACAAGCAAAAATAGCTAAAAATGTAAAAAATAGAATAGTTGATAACGTTATAGATGTGACCGGAAGACATATACTATTAAGAAATACTTTAAAATCAATATTAGAAATACCGGGTATGTTAAATGAAATAAAAAAATATATATAAAAGACCTGAATGCTGATAATACAAATTTGAGTAATGTTATTCAAGGAAGTGTATGGAAATCCAAATTAGCTGCATTTGAAAATAAATTTTATTTACCACTCTTTCTTTTCTTTGATGATTATGAAACGGGCAACCCGCTAGGTTCCCACGCTGGTGGAAACAAATTAGGTGGCGTTTATGCAACCATTGCTTGTTTACCTCCAAAATTTGGATCTACTCTTCAATATCTATTTTTAGTATTATTGTTTTATTCTGATGATAGGAAAACATTCGGGAATGAAGCAATTTTCAACATAATAATTAACGAGTTAAATTTTTTACAAAGCAATGGTATTATTGTTAAAACTGAGCATGGCGAAGAAAACATTTATTTTCAGTGTGTTTCTATTCTGGGTGATAATCTTAGTCAAAATAGCATTTTGGGTTTTGTAGAAAGCTTTTCCAGCAACTATTACTGTCGAATTTGTAAAGCATCTAAAGAACAATGTCGTTATTTATGCATTGAAGATGTGAACCTACTAAGAACCTCTGAAAATCCATCTCTATGCATCTGATGTGCAATTGAACGATTGTAAATTAACAGGTATTAAAGATTTAAGTATTTGGAATCGTTTAAATGGATACGATACTTGTACAAATATGAGCGTAGATGTCATGCATGATGTTTATGAAGGTGTTTGTGTTTATGTCATGACATCTATTCTTCAGTATTTTATATTTGACTTAAAGACTTTTACATTAAATACTCTTAATTTTAGAATTCGAGTTTTTGATTATGGACGACTTGAATCTTCAAATATAAACCTCCATTAATAAAAGAAGATGGGAAACAAATAAAGTTAAAAATGTCTGCAAGTGAAACTTTATGTTTTACTCGTATTTTTGGATTTCTAATAGGAGATTTAGTTACTAGAAATAACGAAGTTTGGCAATTATACATAAAATCAAGGGAAATCATTCATTTTTTGACTTCACCTACTCTAAAATATCAACATCTTGATCGGCTGCGAAATTTAATTGCGGAACATCATACGCTTTATTTGAAGTTATTTGGTATACCCCTGAAACCAAAATTTCACATGTTAATTCACTATATTTCGAAAATTTTGCAATTAGGTCCTTGTATCCGATTTTCTTCTATGAGATTCGAATCGAAGCATAGAGATGGAAAGATTACAGCAAATCATTCTTACAATAGAACTAATATTATACAAACTTTGAGCATAAAAAATCAGACATTGAGAACATGTTCTTTTATTAATACTTGTAATTTATTTCAAGATGTGCAAGTCGGACCGCAAAAAATTTTACCAAGTATTGTTTACGAAAAATATTTCAAAAGTATTTCTGATCTCAATTCTGTTACAACCGTTTCTTGGGTTACAATTTCGGGAACTCAATATACTAATAAGACTATAATTTTAATTGCAAACGAAGATCTTCCTGTTTTTGGAATGATACATAGCATTTATAAGATCGATCAGAAAATTTTTTTTTGGTTTTCAAATTATTTGCTACTGATTTTGATTACCACTTCTTTGGATATGAAGTAAATAAAAGTATCCAAATGTATATCATAAGTTATGATGATGCAGTTCATCCAGAACAATGTTTTTTATTTATTGATCAATACAATTTTTTTGTTAATGAGAACGATCAAATAGAATTTGTATCGACTGGCAATCAACCACAAACATTTACTGATTCATTACAAGATGCAACAATTCAATCTTTTCAAGAAAATGATATATTTGACGACGATATAACTTCAGGGAATTTATCAGAAAACAAATTGAATGACTCAGATTATTCAGAGGAATAAATGCAATATTCTTATTATACTTGGAAATTATTAATCCAAATATATTTTTTCAAATTTCTATTGTTTTTTTTATATTATGTATGAGTAATATAATTATAAAATATTTTCATTTAATAGTGGTTTCAAATATTTCAAAAATATATAAACACAATATATGAGAACAATATATAACGTATATGTATAGTTGTATAGTATGAGTGTTGTATCAAGATACGAAATATGAATAAATATATAATTATAATTTATATACATTAAAACAAATTTTTATTTAATATATGAAATTTTAATAAATTTATTAGGGCATGCACACACTGAAAAGCATTAATAATAGGAATAGGAAATAACACAGACAATAGACTTCAACCTACTAGAAACCGTATACTATAATGTACAGCGATTTAGGATTGATTGAAATTTAATTGATATCACCATGTGCCTTATATATTTCTTGTTCCTATTATCTAAACATTTCATAATGCCTAAACACACAAATAACCTATAAGAAATCGTACATTCTAGTATTATTGTTCTCTTACTACTTAGTAACTGTATTCAGATTTTGAAATTATTTATTGTGCAATAACTGCGAGAAAAGCGTTACATCGTGATTGGTATTCTGAACAGTTTTGCTGTTTAATTACTAGATAAAAGTCAGTACAACTTCCCAATAACCAATCGTATATTGCATAAAATTTCTACCAGGGATATTATCTGCGCTATCGCGCTCGTAACATTCATTATTTATAGGAGAAATTATATATAATTGCATAAAATAATTGCGTGCGACAAGTATTACAACGTCTATTGACATACAATTAAGTCTAACAAGTATTTCAGTATGTCAAATTATAAGAAACGCTCTTAGAATTCGACGTACTGAAATAATTGTATGATATGTATGTTAATAATAATTTAATACTTATCGCATGTAATTATGGGAAGTCTTATCCCGGATCTATAACAGAGTTTTAAGCCATAAAAAATGGACAAGTCATAGTTGATTATTCTCCTCAAATTCGATTGTGATTGATCAATTTCTTACGATTTAAGACTTAAAACACTTATTGTAGATCCAGGGTTATGAGAAATGTGATCGCGCTTCTTAGCACTCAGAGTTATGAATGTTTAAAAAAAACGTAAGCCATATACACTTTCAACGCTTATTATTACCTTAATTATAAAATATGTTATTACCTTGTAGATGTTCGATGATTCCATTTTGTTCTAGCTTGTTGAAATGGACGGAGGAATAAAGATAAATTTTCACGAGAGCTGCTCAAACCAGTTGTTTCAGCGATAAAAAGGATCACGTGATCAAAATGGACGCTTGATATTCGTCAATTTTGAGCATATGATCCTTTTTGTCGCTGAAACAGCCTGTTTAAGCAGCTCGTGAAAATTTACCTTTAGTCTGGATGCACCGTAAGGCTGCGTTCGGAAACATTGAGTGCGTTCAGCAGACTCAACAGTTTTGCAACCGTTTTATGATTGGCTGCTGAGATAGGACCATTCTTCTAGATCTAAAAGTATGATCCAATCAGCGCGAAGGAAACTTCCAACAGTTGCAAAACAACCGTTCTGCTGAACGCAGCCAATGGCTGCGTTCAGCAGAGAAAGCAGCTTTGCAACTGTTGTAAAATTCTTCAATATGATTGGTTTATACGTTTAGATCTGTAAGGAACCAAAAGCAAGAACCAATCGTATTGAAGAATTTTACAACAGTTGCAAAGCTGCTTTCTCTGCTGAACGCAGCCATTATCTGGGTAGCTCTGTGTATCATCTTATCCTTGTTTAACATTAGGTGAACAAGGATAAAATGATACACGGGGGCATTCGGGTGATGTTTCCGAACGCAGCCTAATAGTGCTAGACATAACTGTTTACTGTAATTCACTTTCATCACTCAAATATTAAATGTTTTCTAAGTACATAGATATCAAGTAAAACATTTCCATGAACAATGAGATTCTTTTATAAATTGTCACTTTTCAACACACTTCGATACTTTTGACACACTTCGATTATACTCATTTGACAAAATGAGGAATTTATTAACCGATTTATTAGTTAATCACTGGCTACGTTTATACGTTTATACCGTGCATTTAGGCCGCGGCCTATACAATAAATGTCTTTGTTTATCGTGTATATTAAATAAAGACACCTATCGTATAGATCGCGGACTAAGCGCACGGTGTAAACGTAGCCACTAACAATGGGTGCGTTCAGCAGAACGTTTGTTTTGCAACTGTTGTAAGTTTCCTTCGGCTAATTGGATCATACTTTTAGATCTAGAAGAATGGTCCTATCTCAGCAGACAATCATAAAACGGTTGCAAAACTGTTGAGTCTGCTGAACGCAGCCAATCACACATTGGGTGCGTTCAGCAGAACGTTTGTTTTGCAACTGTTGTAAGTTTCCTTCGCGCTAATTGGATCATACTTTTAGATCTAGAAGAATGGTCCTATCTCAGCAGACAATCATAAAACGGTTGCAAAACTGTTGAGTCTGCTGAACGCAGCCATTGATTATTCGGCGACTGAAAATCACACGAAAAAAGAAACACATCTGTAAATTTGTTCCCAACAACACGATATGTGTGGCAAGCAACTGAATTTCTTAAGTACAGTGAGGAAACTGCACTCACACTGCACCCATAACCAAGAAAGTCAACTGCTTGCCGTATGTAAACACTTCTTCTTCTTAATTAATAATGGTTCCTGTCTCCCTCGCTTAGGAGTATACGGAGGCAATACGGCCAGATCTCATCTTAATGAATTACAGTCTTAATAGATTACAGTATCAAAAAGTGACGCAATGCCCGCGAAAATGGCGTTGCCCGAACGGACACCGGGCGCCTGCGTCTACAACGTCGTCACGTTGAAATAACGCGCGTCCGGACGAACGCACGAGACGAGCCAACTCGCGGACACGCATCAGGAGGAAGCGATAGCACAGTCAAAGTCGGCAACACTTTCAAAAATATTCGATTGTCAGCATCCGATCCGAAACGCGTCCGCCGCGGTCGAGTGGTTCTTCTGATGCCGTATGTAAACACGTGTTGTGTTGTTGGGTACGGACTTACAGGTGTATTTCTTTCTTTGTGTGATTTTCAGTCGCCGAATAATCAATCGTTTGTGATTGTTAGTGATTAACTAATAAATCGATTAATAAATTCCTCGTTTTGTCAAGCGAGAGTAAACTCGCAGTTGAAGTACGTCCATGATCGTGTTCACTGTTCAACAGACTGAACTGCGTAGAGCGGCACAGAACATGATGAAAGCGGGATCGGGAAAGGGGAAACAGACATGGCGGACGAATCAGACGAGTGTGGGGATAAAATTTGCGTTTGCGCTTGCGCGGCTCGTAATTGAATCCGAAGTGACCAATTGTAACGTTTAATTTTAAATAATACATCATGACGAACTGACACGATTATATAATCTGAGAAACAACATGTATTAATTTATATTTTAACTTTTAAAATTGTGAATCAATGTTTCTGAACTTTATTTTTTGTTTCCCGTTCAAGTGAGTCACACGATTTTATTACTGATTTTATAGTTATTGTATTGTAATAGCAAAATTGTCAATTTATGTAGCGTATCGATTACTGCATTTCTGTCAATCTGCATGTGACTTGCTTTCAATGGAGGATTTTATATTTCTATTTTTCGCTGAGGATGACTCCAAAGTGAGCCGAAACGTTTGACACAATAAATGAAGATAACCATTAATACCTGAGTATTATCTGCATCTCCTAACTCTTCGCACTTACATCAGAGTTTGATTCTCATTAGGCCGAAATCAGACTAGGCATTAAAGATTGAGATTGAAGATTGAAAGATTGAAATTTGACCAATCAAAACAATAGGAGCTAAAATTCCTTTACTCTCATTGGTCAAATTTCAATCTTCAATCTTCGATCTCAATCTTCAATGCCTAGTCTGATTCCGGCCTTAGCGTTGTCTGAATTTCTATTTTATTGTTTACAAATTTTATTATCCATAAATTTATAATAATGCATATTTCCATAATAAAAAAAATATATTATTTTTTCACGCAAACATCCTGTCAGTGAAATATTATATAAGTAAGAAAAATATCTATCGATCACGTAAAACATTATTACTTCTTAATCGATAAAACGATAAAACGATACATCATGCGCTTCATGCGTAAAAGTACTTTTACATGTCGAGCTTTTTAAGCTTTGATTATATAATATGGACTGCTAGCAGCAACTTCAGACTGATAATTATCCTATGCAATAGAAAGAGAGGTACGTGTATTCAACATCTCCAATATTAAGCTTCGTCTACAATATGCGAAGTAAATTTAGTTTAAGAAGTAAGAGTAAGAAACTGACCAATCACAGTCGAATGTGAGAAGAATAATCGACTGTGATTGGTCAATTTCTTACTCTTACTTCTTAAACTAAGCTTATTTCGCATATTGTAGACGACGCCTTATATAGGCTGCGATCCATTTGACGCTACAAACGCTTCGAAGCAATGGCTGCGTTCAGCAGACTCAACAGTTTTGCAACCGTTTTATGATTGTCTGCTGAGATAGGACCATTCTTCTAGATCTAAAAGTATGATCCAATTAGCGCGAAGGAAACTTCCAACAGTTGCAAAACAAACGTTCTGCTGAACGCAGCCAAAGATCGTGAGTTTGCTATTCGGCAATTTGATCACGTGACCTGTTTTTAGCGAATAGTAAGCTCGCAATGCTCGACGCTTGACGCTCTCATGTAATGGCACCGTAAGCCCGGATCCTCATACGGGCAACGTCTCTGACGCCGAGAGCTGATTGGTTTCACCAAAGAGCGCTGTTGCCCGTATGAGGATCCGCGCTAATGGCACCTTTAAAGGTAGTTTATCCATGCTGACGCTCGACTCAAGCATCAATTTGATCACGTGACGAGTATAAAAAACACCTTTGCACTGACTCAATCGTTGTATTCGCACCCATCACATAACGTTTAAGAGGTGATTGGTTACCGCGTCAAAACATTTCTTGGCAAAACATGTAACTCACAATCAGCTACAAATAGAACTGACCTATTGATGCCATTGGTAATCGTGGTGATTTATCATTGTCTTGTTGTCCATCATCGTCCCAGCTGTAGCTATAGCAGGCCAGCCTGTCTACACCTGGCTAGCAAATATATCTGCTGTGTTATGGTTAAGTTATATTTGTAAACTGTAAATTTATTATACCGTCATTTCATATTAGAAACCGTTATTCGCAGAACGATCGAATCGTCTGTGAAATTAGTGATACCTATTTTTCTTAGCGATATTTGAGCGTCTAACGCATTCATATCGTATTTACACAATGGACGAATACGATGAACCTTCTGACGTCGAGATGGTGCCTTTCGATGAAATAGAGAGATCCAAAGCAATATTAAAGCCAGAATTACAGGTAACAGAAATGAAGGATTTTAATTGATGTGTATGTTAACATAATTTTCAGGTTGTGTTTCAAATTACACTTCTAAATTTTTTTAGGTACAGACATTAGAGAATAATTCTGAAAAATCAATAGACATGTCAGATATAGATATATTTAGCAAAGAGGAAAGATTGAAGTTAGAGGAACGAGCGAAGCGTTTTGGCTTGAAGGAAAAATGCAAGGAATTATCAAATTTAGAAGACGATCTATATAGCAGGTATAAGATACTTCATTGATTCGGTAAATTGATTTGGTAAAAGCAATTGCTGCTACCTCATATACTTATGTAATGATTGCAGCATGGGTATTGCGGATGATGAGAACTCAAAGAATGTTAGATTGAATGTAATACACATGAGAGGAACTGAAGATATGAGCACCAAAGATATATTCAAATATTTCCAAGATTATGCTCCAATGTCAATTGAATGGATCAACGATGTATCATGTATGATTCAAAAACTTAATTTTATTTGATAAAATGACTATACTGATCGTTTCCTATTGATATTTTGATATATAATTTGTAATATTACAGGTAATGTAGTCTGGTTTGATAAAGAAATGGCAGGTAAAGCTATGATGGGATTATCTAAGAAAATTTTAGGTAGTATTGCAAAATACTCGGATCGAGAGAACAATTCCGAGAATATGAAAGACGACACAGTGAAAGCAGATGAAGAAAACGAATCTATCAATACTGATAAGAATGGAAAGGAAGACAATTGCATTAGCATTAAAGATATTGATTATCCATTACCTCCTGGTATATGGAGAAAAGGTATCGATTATCCAAAATCTAAAGGAATCTACTTGAGATTCGCTACCAAGGCGGACAAAAAACAGGTCAACGCAGAGAAACGAAGTGAATACTATAAAAAATACGGAAATCCCAACTTTGGAGGTAAATGCAATTTTGCATAGCAAAATCAAATCTGAATTAAAAATCACAAAGACATATGGTAAAATGGTTTTGTTTCTATGTAAATATGTAGGTCTTAAAGGAATTTTAACAGAATCTCGTAAGCGTATGTACAAGCAAATAAAACAAAATAAATGTGAATCATTGGACGAGGATCAGGATCAAACAAAAAATCCGTGGGGTGCGTTATCCGAGACATGGGGTTCGAATGAGATTGTGGAGAATGATTTTCTTCCAAGGAATGGTGTTAGAGACCAAGGACGTAGCATAAAGGAAAGATTGGGTCTCAAATGCTCGGAAAAGGATGTGGTAGCTGAAGAATCGGGTGAGGCCAGTTCGAGCGATAGCGATAGTGATGAGAGTTGGTGTAAACGGAGTAAAATTCCCCGCATGCGAATGCACGCCGATGATGAGGAGGAAAAAGTACAGAAACGTCGGGCAAAACTTCGATTCCAAGTTAGTTTTTATCTTTTTAGAATTTTTTCTTAATTTGTTACAAGTTGTGTGTATCCAAGATATATCTTTTTCTTTTAGATGATTCTGAATAACTTAAATAATAGCGGTGACTTACGATCAAAGTTGGGAAAACCGAAAGCTAAAATGCAATATCGCGAGCCCATTCAAGTAGTGGTTACAAATACGAATGCAATAAATTCGAAACGTGATAATTCCGGGATAATTCGGCAGCAGGGCCACCAGAATGTGAAAGAAATACACTCGATGGAACGAGAAGAAGGAGAATGGCAGGAATCGGAAGAAGAGGATGGACGTGAAGAAGACAAGGAGGAACAGAGGCTTGGCCAGATGAACATAGAGGTAGAGCGAGAAGAAGGAGAAGAGGAAGAAGAAGGTGAACACAATGAAGATGAAGAGGATAGCAGCGAAGAAGATGTGCCTGCAAAGGAGATTCAAGGCCCTAAAGGCAGTGTGATAAAAGTAGTCCCGCCCAAACCGCGTATTGCATCCACTGTGTGGGCAAGATTGAATCATGCAAAAAGCGAAGTTAGTGACAACTATTTAAAAAACAGGTAAGGAAATAATTTAGTTAATGTTATCTACTTAAGATACGACAAACAGTATAATTTTTCTCAATCGTATATTTTCATTTCCAACTACAAGTTGGCAAAAAAACGGAGGCAGTATGTGTTTCACTGAGATCGCTTGGTTATCAAAAATCTCCACAATTGCAATGTATTTTCTTATCAATTTTTATTGGAATAAATATTTCATATACCCTAATTAATTGTTAAAATTAAATATTCCGACAATACTCTTTTTTTATCTTGCTGATTTTGTTAAAGTGTAGATGAATACTATAGAGCACATATAATACTTTGTGTTATATAAATTGTAATATACATAATGTTTTTAATGTGCCAGTATCTTTGGAAAAATGCGCATCTTTTTTAAATGTATGTGTATAACTTACTATTATATAATAATTCTTAATATGGCTCAATCAGAATAAATCAATAAATAAAAGAAGGGCTACGAACCAATTATAATGTAAAATATTTAATAATTTAAAAATCGTACATACAAACGTTTCGACACCGATCGGGTCATTTTCAATGTAAAACAACAAAACATTATCACATAAATTATCGAAAATTTTCGGTCACATTATAATGTCCAGTATGCGGTCCATATGTAAAAATAACTTAAAGGTGATCTCATCTCATCTTTCATAATTCTTACGTTATGGAACATAATTCTTAACGTTATGGAACATAACGTCGCTGTAAATCGTCGAGGATATATCCAACAGTATTATGGCTTATTTTAAATATTACTTTGTTAATTGCGTTTTCTTCTCGGCGTCTAATTTACATCATTAAGACAATTTAAGAATTATGAAAAATGAGATGAGATCATCTTTAAGTTATTTTTACATATGGACCGCATACTGGACATTATAATGTGACCAAAAATTTTCGATAATTTATGTAATAATGTTTTGTTGTTTTACATTGAAAATGACCCGATCGGTGTCGAAACGTTTGTATGTACAATTTTTAAATTATTAAATATTTTACATTATAATTGGTTCGTAGCCCTTCTTTTATTTATTGATTTACTATTATATGTATTTTTACGTATACATTTGCAAGCGAATTTACGAATTCTGTTTTTTTAAAGGCCATCAAACAGCCGCGATTTGAGGAGTACCCTAAAAGGTGGTGACCTGCGATCACGTATCGGAAATCACACCAGAGGACGTTCTCCGTTGAGAATAGAAGTAAAAAACGACAAATACACAAAAGACAATAGCGGCGGAGATTGATCCCTGTACGAACAATCTAATTGTTCAAAAGCTCGAAACTTGTAAAAAGTGCAGATGTATTGTTTTAAGACTTTTTCGTAACATTTTATATCGGCTATGGTGGAATATAGTTGTGAATTAGCATATAGGTATATATGTATTCAAGTTTACATAATTTACAGGCTTAATGTGAAGTTTTTCTTTTTTCATCATTGAAAAGATTGCAATTTTTTTTACACACATGCATGTATCATGTATCATGAGAAGAAGAAAATATTGATATATGTAAAATTTTTATTTTGTACTATACGTTAATAATCGATCTTCCAGTAATAATCATTGTTTTTATTATTAGACAGATAATGAATGCTTCCGATAATATCACGTGTGATGAAATTTGATGACATAGATCATGTATTTACAAACTAATGTATATTTCTGTGAACAGAAAAGAAAAACGGATTTTGAACAACTAAGTACTTCGACCGAAATATTTATGCAATTATGGGAAAAGAAAAATTTCGAAGAAATTTCTCTTATATTGCTTCGAAGTTATGATATAAAACAATGTACCTTTTGCACGAAGAATATCATACGAAAGTATAGTTTCGTAAGCTCTTAGAAACAGCATCGCGTTTCTCAGATGATGAATTGAAATATTTTGTAAAAGCAATTCTGATAATTTAGGATAACATATTACTGCAAAAAAAGAAAGAGATAAATGATGAAAGAAATAAATATAAATAATGATAATCTGTATGTTGTGTTACATTCATACCATTTCTCTGATACATTCTCTTATCATTGAATTTTCCGGGCGTGACCGATATATCGTGTATGACGATAAATTATGAAAAGCTATGTGAAAAGCGCATTAAAATTTTATTTTATTATTTTTCAACATGATGTAACTAAAAACCAAACTAGTGTTGCTTCATAATTTAAAATTAAAAAATTTACAGGGACAAATAACACAGTGAAGATAATTGGCCAATAGAATCTCTTTTTATATTAGCACAATAATAACTGGAATAGCTATTTAAAATACAATAATCGATAATGATTAATTAACATGAATTATGACGTTACGGATAACAATCATTTGGAACAGCAATCGAGGTAATAAAGAAATCGGGTAAAGAACACAGTAAGTACATTTATTTCTTAAATAGCTGCTTAGCTACATTCATAGGTTCTCATTTATAAATTTCTCCGTCCAATATTATATTTTTGAAAAAATAATTCCAAATCGAAATGATTGTATTCGATTCGATTGTAAATATCAAAACGATCCATTCACCACTTTTGCGGCTAAGTTTTAATCTTATACTGTATCATGTTTCATATTTATCGAATGAACAACGCATTATTAAAGATTACATATTTAATTTTATTCGCATATTCGATTATGCCTCCGTCCACACGATGATTTTGCGTCGAATTATAGCGAACATAAAATTATGTTCGCTATAAGCAGAATTAAAATTTAATCTGATTTAATTTTGGGTTTCTAATTACTTAATTTATTGTATTCATTGAATCGATCTATTTTTAATAAAATTTCCCTGAAAATTATAAATTTAGCATATTTAAGGAGCAAATCCGATTAATACAATCGATCCAACGCGGCAGAATAATCCACCCTGATTAAAAGCATTACAGTTTCAGCTCTACAATCTTGTTAGTTAAATAATAAGATAATATTTACCATCGTTTTATAAACGCTATGAATGCAGCTTCGGCGACAAGAAACTATCAATGATTCACAGCGACACAATTGAAACGGACAAGACGATATCTTTCACGATATTGCCGTTCGGGGATTCGATATGATTAGAATTGGAACGACAAGAAACCGAGGGATAGAAACAATCTCGGGGGACGAAATGCTGGCCTTTTTATTTAATCGAAAAGCTAAGAGGGCCACTCAGTCGAACCGCAGCTTTATAGGCTTTTGCGTTCCAAATTGTTTCAAGCGTTGATTGCGATGGTATAAATACATCTTCCCGCGATGGAATTCTTGCCGCAGATATCTCCATACGTTTGCTGCGCACAATGTGAAAAATCCGATCTTGCCCGTCGTTGAAGAGGCGGTCGTGCAGCCCTTTCTCTTCAAAGGCTTCTTTTTCCTCCCCTCCTTCACTTCTATTCTACGTAAAAACGCTAAATAATTTAGTCAACCACTCGTTAACTCGAAAATTAACAACGGTCATTCTACAAGTCGAGGAAACGGCATATTACTTCTCCTTCTTGCTCCGCTGCCTCTCTTTCTACTCTTCTTTACAAGTTCAATGATACAGCCGTCGAAATAACATTGAAAATCGACAGACGAAAATATTCCGTGAATGCTCCGGATATACGAGAATCGGCAACAACAAGTACACATACATAACTTTAAGTATATTAGGCCAGATGATATCGACAATGTCTCACCGATATATTACGCGTAACGTTCTACGTTCATCGTCTCAACATTTTCCCCAAAACACTTGTTTTTTACCACACCTTGTGTATCACAACCCAAGTAGCACACAACGCCTACAAAGCGTTAAGAAAGGACTAAAGTGTATATAAGCGGTTTTTTAACGCTTTGCAGGCGCTGCTGTGCTACTTGGGAATCTATATACTACGTATCCAATTATCATTGACAGCGAGAGCTTTGATTTCTCGTCGGCTTACAATTTCGCTGAGCGTACGATTTTATCATCGCCCATGATCTACGATATTATACGAACTGTTTAAAAGGCCTCGGACCTGAAAGAGCATTCTTCAAAAGAACTCGATATACGGATCGCATCCGTTGATGTAACAGGTGTCTTATTTAACTCTGTAGTGACATAAGATCATAAAAGACTCCGTCTGCGGACCCAGCGTGGTTAAACGTTTTACAGGGAGAAAATAGCTGAATATGTATATTAAATTCTAACATATTACCGTAAACTGGTATGAACTGGTTTTCTGTCAAGACGAATTAAACTCTCCATAAAGAGATCGCACTCACCATATATTATTAGTATATGATTTTTAGAAATCTCAATTGCAAGATTTAGCATATCCAATTTAATTTAAATTTTTAATTTAACTCTATCACGGGAAGAGCAACGTGTAAGAAATAGAAGCACAATACATATGTATGTATCTATCGGAAGTAGTTCTTTGTACTCGCGTGTGGAATACTCATATAATGGCTAAGATCCATTTGTGGATCATTGGAAGATTGATATACATTTACTTTACTTTGACTTACACGTACAACTAAAACCATCCGAATTAGTCATCCCCTAGCATCATCTAACGCGGAATGACCTAATTTAGAATCTGTCATTATAAAGGATTTACCTAGTAATTTCATTTTGGAAGAAATTATGCCTGTGTGTACGTCGTGAGGTAATTGAACTACTTGCCACCTAATTGTAATTTATTCGCGTTTTCGTAATCAAGACTTGTACCGCGCAAGAAAACTGTAAACCGCGAGAGATTCCTTAACTCTTTTGTCCACGACAATTTGCCAAACGAATTCGCACAACGGATAAACATCGAAGGAAGATAAATATGTATTAAATCAGAGACGGAGATGACAGATGAGATTGAAATCATGACATTATGATAATGATAGAACATTATTCGCTGTTATGTCTCTCGCATTCTTAGGAAGGAGGCGAGGCGCATCAGCATAAATCAGCCTCAACGAGAATCCGTAATCACTAGAAATGCATCTTAGATCTAGATAAGAATCTTACGAACAATGAATTTTTATTATTAATTTATTTTTTTAATTCTTTAATTATTATTATTAGATTATCGAAGAACGTGAAGATCGGTAACAGTTAATAGAGGAAGTAAATACTTTTGTCCCTGTTTTAGTATTGTTTTCCTTCACTTCTTTTTTTCTTAATTTTCACTTCGTCTCTCACAACCTATAGTTTTCTTGGGAACAGGATTGAAAAAATTCTCTATGTATTCACAATAAGGCCGAATGGAGCTATTGATATCTGTCAACAAATTCGATTTCTATAGCGATTCAAATTGACTTTATCGTAAATATAGATTTTGGATTGTGATATTGATTTTGGAAGGCTCTAAGAGCGGATGAAAGGTTCAAACGATGTAATAACATTTTGTAAAATTTCCGAAATACTAACTTGGGACTTTCTTCTACATGTTATTCAAATTTTCACTTTAATTCTCATGACTCGGGCACCGTCGTTACTATCACACGCTCAGAAAGAAGATCACGATTTTCTTTTTAACATAAATTATGTACTAATATTTTCGTAAACGCGCCGATTATTGCACGTCGCGTATTCGCTATAACGTTGACTATTATAAACAGATTAAATACCAAAAGAAATTCTGCCACACACGTACGTACATATGCACGCAACACAGTCATACGTACACACATAAGACGAAAAACATCATACGAAATGAATTATACGAATGCGCTACAAGTGTTCGAATCTCGTAAACGTAGAGTGAACGTTTAGTGTATCGATATTCTCGATATCTACGATATTTCCGATATCGAGGCACGATAAGCCGAATATATTGCCTTAGTTACGCCATACAATTACCCGTTGTAATCTCAACCATTTCACTTTCAGAAGGTAAAAGAAATAATTCGAGAAGAAACGATGAAATGAAGATAAAGTGTTTCGCGCGTCACGCCTCGTCACGCTCGCAATTAAATCACAGACAGACGGTATGGTACGGTACGACGATGATAAATTAAAAATACATGTTGTACCAATTGATATTATGCTATGGTCGGTATAACATAAGAAACACTATATTTGCTTTCTCCGAGTAAGGACATGCGAATGTACAAGCGTATGCGCGGCATTGCGACTGTTTCACTCACCCGATTAATCGGCTCGATTAATCGTTCGTTGATCAATGAACTAAATCTTTCATCAATATCCTAGTATTTTTATATCATCGGCAATTCAAGCGGCGATGAAGTGGCGATGATTGTTAAAAGCACGCTTTCTTCATATCAATTCCGTTATTGTTCGTTTTCTGTGCCATTCTATTCTTTTTTCAGTTCATAACGCGTATCCGCTATTGCGATTCTGGCAACAGCATGCCTGATGAAAAGAAAGGGAAGTAACATTCGATTGTCAGCGCATTAAGAGACTGGCGATACGATAAAAGACGAATTTAACAATTACCAGTCGACTACATAGCGTTCTCTTGATGATTTTTTTGGAACAATAGAGTTTCCTCAAAAATATATTGTTTTAATATTTCTTTTGGAAGATCATCCAACTCCATGTCAAACTTAAACGGTTCTTCTGCCACAGGCTGAAATTTACGAGTACAATATTACTTGTAATTACAATTAACATTCGTGACTGCAATTTTACTGCATATAGAAATATACCTCATCGGTAGGGTCATAATATTGCTCCAAATAGGGATGCGTCAACGCATCTTCCACCACGATACGCTTATTAGGATTGAACGTCAACATTTTGTCTAGGAGGTCCAAGGCTCTTGGATCGGCATTGGGGAAAAGACTCGTCCACGGTACCTTTGGTTTATATGGCAACGATTGGAGATAATTCCGTGCCTAAAATCATTATGCTTTAATATCACTATGTTATAAATGTAACATGCGAGTCGGCGAGCGTATAAAGTGCAGCAATACAAGATGCACATATATTCTTGGATTAGATTCTATGAGATGTAAAAAAAAGAGATAAATGTAAGCATCCAGTACTTTCTCATTTATGATGCACTCGAGATCCTCCGGCGAGGGCGATCCGAGAACACCGAGAATGTGATTCAACTGATCTAGATAGTGTTTGCCGGGGAATATTGCTCGTCTCGAGAGCATCTCCGCCAGAATGCAGCCTACCGACCAAATGTCTATGGATTTGGTATAACCCTGTGTCAAGAAAACTATGTTAGAGCCACGTAGACGCGTGAAATGTGCACGGTCCTCATTCCTCGAATGTGTTTTTACTTGTGAGACGAATACCTTGGAATTAAGCATGATTTCCGGAGCTCTGTACCACCTCGTGGCCACATATTCCGTGAGGAAACCCGCGTGATTGTGCTCCGGATCCGCGACTCTCGCTAGACCGAAATCGCAGATCTTAAGGTCACAGGTGGTATTCAACAGCAGATTACTCGGCTTCAGATCTCTATGTAACACGTTCGCCGAGTGTATATACTTCAACCCCCGCAATATTTGGTACAGAAAATAACATGTGTGGTCGTTACTAATAGCCTGCAAGACGAGAATTTTATTTGGACGTTTCATTAAATTTGCATTGTTTTTTTTTCCTCTTTAACCTTTAACATAAGTCTACAGAATGCATGCCAATACTTACTTGTGTCTTTAGTAATTTATAGAGATCAGTTTCCATCAGACATTGAACGATATATACGTCTTTCATTTGCTCCATAGTCGGCGCTCTTAATATATCCCTTATATCTATTATCTATTGCGAGAGAGAACGCGATATATTAATAACGATACTTTGTAAAAGGTATGCTTAGCGTAAACTGTTGGGGCGTCCAACTTACGTTCTCGTGCTTAAACCTTGTGAGAATTTTTATTTCTCTTAAGGTTCTCTGACTATACGTTTGATGTTCGAAAGGCGATATTTTTTTTATGGCTACTTTCGTTTTGGTGAGGTTGTCGTAGGCAGATCTGCAAGAAAACATTATAAAGGTACACCTAGCCACATTTATTATTCAACGGAGATCTCTTTGGTCCGCGTTGCTGCTCCAGGCGCCTCATAATTCTCGAATTATCCTACAGTACATCTTGGGTCATATGAATAAAATAAAGTTTTTTTCAGCAAACAGTAAAAAGTAGAAGAGCAAATATTTGTTTCAAAATAAAAGTGCAGGATAAAAACAATGCAATTTGCACGAGTAATCCTTTGCTACAAAGGCAATAGAGACTCCACACTCCTACATCTTTTATTCGCAATTTATTTCATACACTCATGATTTAATAATTGCAACAATTTTTTCACGTACTTGCGAATCCAAAATTTATTTCTTGAAAGAAGATTAATAAAGATAGGAAGATTAATAAAAATAATAAAATAACAGATAAAAAGAAAAAATTCCTTTGTAAGTATAAAGAAATATCTTTGAAATAAGAAGAATAAGCAATTTATTTTAAAATAAAATAAATCGGAGAAAATTTTGATAAATAAAAAGACGGTTTTTATTTCGTCATATTTTTCAGTTTTTAAACTTTTTTTTATATACATATATTCGTTTCGTATTTTATTCGCGATGGATCGCATAAAAGCGTAAAAAAATATTTATATATTATACAATATATACATAAAATTGATATATTTATAAATGATATAAAGTATATTACAATTATATAGATAATTATATATATAATATAAATTGTATGTATATATTTATATTATTGAATATGTTAAAACAAATATATTCGATGGCAAGAGAAAACATGCAAGAAATATACATTTTCCCAAGTAGAAAATTAAATTATATATGTAAATGAAATTTTCTTCTATTCATATATCCCCATAAACTTGCTTCACGACAAAAGCGAATGCCTTTATCTGTCTGTTCGTCAGAGCGCAAGCACAAATAATCTAATATCTTTATTTATATTTTTCAGAACACATTCCCTTTCGGTGACTAGAGACTGGAGACTGGAGCAGTCGCTTTATTCATTCGGCGCATTTGTTTTATCTTTTCTGCTATCGTCTGGAAAGCTTGACCTAACTCAGTGTGAGTTTATCCATAGAGAAACTTGTGTCTTTGACGATATCGCGGTAGTAGGATGTGGTTCGCGCGCGATACAAGATTCTTAGCGATAAATCAAATTCACTCGATTTTATACGATGTGTCCAGATGTGTTACATGTTACATCAGAAGCCGCGACTGGAAGTTCCGATTGATCGAAACGACTACATCGTTAGATATCAATTAAGGAACAATGGTAATCCAATCAATCCCTTGAAATAACATTTTATTATTTTTAATTTCACGTATATAAATATGTGTAAATCAATCCATTTCTGCGGTTTTCAAAGTAAATATCGTCTGTATTTACGTTTATGTATTTAGAAAATAACATTTTATTTACTTTTTAATTTCACGTCTATCAAAATGTAAATCAATTTCTGTACTTTCAAAATAAACATCGTCCATATTGACGTATGCATTTAGTAAATAACAAATTAAATTTAAATCAAATTTAATATATTTTCTTGAGTTAAATTATTTAATTCCATTGTTTTAGTCTCTCTCTCTCTCTCTCTCTCTCTCTCTCTCTCTCTCTCTCTCTCTCAAATTAACGATATATTGGATATGCAGAGCAGTGGCTATCTAAAGAAATTATTAAAAATAACTCAAATTAGGTATACCTGAGAGATGGGCTCGATATATTGTACTTTTGGATAAATCTATTAAAACTCTAATCTTTATTTAATCTTATCCATTGCGATAGATAACAGAATATGGAGACATCAAAAAGAGTAATTAAATAAGTGAAAAATGCAATAAATAATTTTCTTTGTTATAACACTGTTAAATTCATAACTCAAATTATATCCAATTTGAATTATTTTTAATAATTTTTATAAGTCATCATTGACTCAATATGTCGTTAATTTATCTAAAACAAAGGAAATTGTTTAACTCAAAAAAATGTATTAAATTTAATTCAAGTTTAATTTATTATTTACCAAGTACCATATGTTAATATGAACGTTGTTTACATTGAAACTAATCATAGAAATGGATTGATTTACATTTCGACACACATAAAAGTTAAAAACAACAGAATGTTATTTACAGCTTAAGAGATCGAATTATCATTGTTCTTTTGATATCGAATAGTGAAGTAGCGTTATCTTTTTAGAAAGATTTTATTACCGATAAATAATATTAAAATTATACAAGGATTATTAAAATGGTGCCTTGAAAATTTATATTCATTTCATTAAAACAAGAAGATTAAAAGGAGAGATTAAGATAAGAAAAGCTCGAAGGATCAGGATACATCAAAGGCAACGCGAGTTAGAGGAAATCCCTTTTTAGTCGCGTATAAGTCGAGGCTCCGATATTTTTATTCGACATCAATATTATCAACGCAACATCATAATTATAGAAAAATCAATTCCGAATTTCTCAAAGAATCTACCGTCAGATAGCGTCGGGATTATTTAAACTCGCGAAACGGAATTCTCTCCGAAATATCTTTTGGCGCGCAAAGATATTCCGTCGCTTCGCTTTCAATCTCAGTTCTGTTCTTGCGTAAGGAAACGTTACAATAACAAAATATACAACAGCAATAGAAAATATAACGAGAGATGCGAGGATAATTCCAGCGGAAAGCGCGCGAACGGTTCACCTTCTACGTAATTTAGCACGAATTCGTCGCGATGTAATTCGTGCTAAATCATAATCATATGTTAAATAGCAATACTTAGATGATAAAAACGATAAGATAAGATTAGTAATTCGCGAAAGTGAATTTTCATCTGATTAGCATGACGTATGGATGAACGCAAGAAGATAAAACGGGAGGAGATGGAAAAAGAAGAGGAAGAGAGAAAGAAAGGGGATAAGGAAATGTAGAAAAGACATGAATGGGAAAAATACGGTGAAAGGGGCGTGACGTGCGTTTGAAAGCGATGTAGAACGTGTGGAAGCATGATGCGTGCGTGTGTGCGTACGTCATGCGTGCGCGCGCGTGTGTACATAGGAGCGCGAGCGGCGAGCGGCGCGCGAACGTCGACGCGTACTCCGATCCGGCGGCTTTTGTCCGGAAGGGGGCTTTTGTCCTCGGGACGTGCTGGGACGTGCGATTCGAGGACACGGCTCTCATCTCGACGACTGTCGGCGATCGCGAGCCGCGGATCACTGTCTCCGTTCGCGTCGCCGCTCTCAAATGTTTATTGTCAGTCGACCTGTCAGATCGGAGGATCGGCCGGCCGCGACGGCGCGGCCGATCGAGCTGCCGATCGAGCGGTCGTGACACGATCAACACTTACACGACCATGCCGTAGGCGCCCTCGCCCATGTATGACAGATTCGTGTAGCGCGGCCCGACCTCGAACGTTTGCCCGCGCACCACCTCGCAATTCGGATTCACGCTCGCGGAACCCTCGCACGCCGCCATTTTGACAACTACTTTGCGGCACGGTGCGTCCTGCCTGGAGTTGTGGACTGTGGCTCGGCGAAACGATCCCCGCGCGATAAACTCTCGCCGAGAGAGCGACGCGCAACGACGCCGCGTCACTGACGCGATACTTGACGCCGCCGCGCTCTTCGGTCTTCCACCAGCCACGGCTATCCGCGCCCCGCGCCTTGGGTGGGCGCGGCGTGGGAAATGTAAAAGGCGGATAAAAACGAGCGCTCGCAACGCCCCTGTCGCGCGAAGGTGTAAGCAGCGATTAATCCCGCGGCCGGCGGCACCCGGATCCCGGACGATGACGATCCGAGTCCGATCCGCGAATGCTCCAAAGAGAGACAAAGACGCGGAATCTGTATTCTGTACACGTTCAAACTTAAGAAAGAGAGAGAAAGCGCGTGATTTCTTTGAAGTGACATAACATGAGGTTTTCTTTCTCTCTCTTTCTCTCCCTCTCCTCTCACTCTTTTATTCTTTATTCTCTCTCTCTCTCTCTCTCTCACCCTCTTTTCCATCTCTTTGTCTCAATATTAGGCACATGATATATGCCACTCTTCCTAGAAAATTGAAACAAGTTTTCCTTGATAGAAACACAAGTTATTATTATATATTGAATGAATAAACTGTAATAAATAACTGTTAAGATGTTATGCCTACTATTATCCTTGCCGTTCTTTTCACGTTTTCCATGCCTTTTTCGATTATATTAGGGTATCACAGAACATCGATAAGAGACGAAGCCATTGACAAATATTTGAACTCGTTCGAATGACGTCATGGCAAATTTGGCTGCTATCGAATCGTCGTATCGATTTGTTGCAATCGATTGTCGACTCGCAGTGACAGCTGGAGACGCAGAAGATGGTCATCAACAGTGATTACGGCAGTGTGTCAACCGGTGATTTATTTTATTATCGATATTTCAATAGCAATTAGTTCAGGAGTGTTATTAATAATTAACGAAACGAAATGAACGCACCTCCGACCTTCGAGTCATTCTTATTATACGAGGGAGAGAAAAAGTACGCTGATCTTTGATATTTATCGGGATCTAACCTCGATTTAGGTTCTAGAAACGATGTACGTTAATATTTGCGCTTTTTGTAGGATTATAAAGGAACAGGACACCAAAGTACCAAATGCTGCGATTTTTACGATTAACAAGGAGGATCACACGTTGGGAAACATGATCCGCAAGTGAGTAAATGTACGAGTGCATTACTTTGGTTCCTTTTTAGACAGCTAGCTAATTTTGTTAATTTCTTTCGGTTCTACAGTCAATTACTGAAGGATCCTCAAGTATTATTCGCTGGCTACAAAGTTCCTCATCCCCTGGAACACAAGTTTGTTATTAGAATACAGACAACCTCCGATTATACTCCACACGAAGCGTTTATGCATGCCATCACCGATTTGATCGCAGAACTCTCGTTGTTCGAAGAACGTTTTAAGGTACACTCTTTGACTCTTATATAAGATGTAAAGTTATAATATATGTATATGCATAATTGAAAGTACTTCTTTTTTAAGGAAGCAATAAAAGAGAAGAAAGAAGGCTTGGATTAAACAGTTGAGTCTACACATTTTATAGTTATATCTTTTTATATCTAGATTTTGATTTAGTCTATTAAAATGTATGTGTATTGAATATCACAGACATATAACAAACACAATCATGTAAATAATTACATCATGAAGGATTAGATTGAATCGAAGCAGAATGTTAAGAGGCTGGGAATTAGCTTAAACATGTTCGACTACTCTGTATGCCTTGTATTTGAGCATATTCCATTTTTGTAAATATTTAAAATACTTAAATAACTGTGAATAAATTTGTGTATCAAGTTGCATTCTACATCTTCAATTAATTATATTTGTATGTATGTCCTATAGACACAAATTTATGTGAGTATGAAATTGATTTTATTAAGGAAAACTTTTATTTATTATATTTTTCATCAGTAAGGGAAACTGAATATCCTGAGTGATATGAATTGTAAGGAAGGTATGCCTTAACATCTAGTACTATTAATAAAAAGATTCGCCTCTGCTGATAATATTGCCAGATACTGCATATATGATACAAATGTACAAATTGAATTCGAGTAATGACATTTTTTATTATATCATTTAATATACATAAAAAACTACAATAAAACAATTGCATTAATCATAATTACCATTTCTTTATAATTATCATACACACAATAACATATTTATGGTTATGATTTAGATATTAAAATACTAGTACGCAAAATGAATGATTGCGTTTTATAATTAAAGTTGTAGGAAGTTGAAGAATAGTTCATTTTATTTCTTCCACAAAATGTGGATCTTGATTAAAATCTATCAACCATTTAGATGCAGTATTAGTGGTCGGTAAAGTAATAAGTTTCTTCAAAATTTTATATACTTTAGGACTATGATAATATACAGCTGCGGCAAATTGCCTCATATATTCACTATAAGTTTTCTTAGTAATACCAGTCTCATTATTTGCAAATTCATGCAAAAATAATTCTTTCCTTTCCTCACAGATGTACTTGTTAATAGCATCTTTTATCATTTTCATACTATCACTTTTTTCTTCAGTTTTTTTCTTTTTCAGACATTCCTCCAAGTCCTTAATTTTGTCATCACGTTGTTTCAAGCGTTTTCTCAAACTTTGTATAATTTTTTCTGATTCATCATAGCTCCGTTTTAATGTTTGCACACCAATTTCTCTTTTTAAAGTACATGACAAATTTGCTTTTTCCTGTATAAGATAATTATGTTTTTATATAATTAAATTATAATTATATTTTTAAAATATAACTATCCATTTAATTTATAGCATAATAAATCTTTACTATATAATTACCATTTTAAGATTTTCATTACTAATATCAAGCGGATCAACTTCGATGTTTAACATATTTGGCAAGATCTCTTTTTCCTAATAAAAATTCTTTTGTAAATAATTTATATTACATAAACTTATTATTAAAATAGATTTAATATGATAAATTTATAAAATTTACTTACTAATTCAACTAATTGATACTGAGATCCTTTAGACTGGCACTCTTCAAATATTGTTGGAACAGCATCCTTATTTAACATATTTCGTATAGATTTAAATGTAGTAGATTCACTAAAACATTCTGCTGCAAAATGTTTACTGCATATTCTAGAATGTTGAGTAATATCTGAAGTCCTTAAAATATTAGATGGAATTGCTGAAATCCATTGTTTGCGTAAAGTTTCAACTTTAGGAAAACTAAAAATAAAGTACATGAAAGAGAAAAATAAACATTTTACATTTTTTACAATACTTCCTATACCTTAATTATACATTTTTTTTTAACTTAATAACAATATACACATACGTTTTAGTTAATTTTACTTATATTTACCAATGAAAAGTAATAATGTCGCCTTTTATCCATAAACTTTTACAGTTACTAATACAGCAAGTAACAACCATTTTTTTATTTTTATTTTTTTTAAATATCAAGCAATATAATGTAAAGGTAGTATTTTTTTTAATTTTTCCTCCAATTGGAGGAAGTGTAATGTATCTTCTACGGTTTCGCGTATTTCAACAAACACAGTCTCCTTTTCTTTTTTAGGTTAAAACCATTGACATCAAAAGGTCTAGACGTTACACTAATGTAATTCACTTTGGTAAAGGTCTAATAGAGGGTAATCAAAAATCGATGGAATTATAGTCATTCGACGCGTTTTTGCATAAAACGAAAAAATCTGGCAGAAAAAAGCGTCGCTCTGCCCCGCGAACCGAGATATTAAACGTTAAAGTTCACAACTATTCAGATTAGGATATCTGTCATACCGACATGTTTATTTTAAAGAATGTTAGATTCATAAAAAAAAAAAAACACAAAAATATTGTCTAAAAACACAAAAAGTCATTGCTTTAAAAACACAAAGTTACTACCTAAAAATACAAAAAGTCACTGCTTTAAAAACACAAAGCTTGCTTTCCAGCAAGGACACAGTCAGATACTGTGTAACACAGTGAGTCGTTTCATCCTTGTTTAATGTTGACCAACAACAAGGATAAAACGACTCACTTACACAGTGTCTGACTATGTCTTTGCTGGAAAGCAAGCAAAAGTATTGTCTAAAAACAGAAAAAGTCACTGCTTTAAAAACACAAAAGTACAGTCTAAAAACACAAAAAGTCACTTCTATAAAAACACAAAGGTACAGTCTATAAAAACACAAAAAGTTACTGCTTTAAAAACACAAAGGTACTGTCTAAAAATACAAAAAGTCACTGCTTTAAAAACACAAAAATGACTTTT
>NW_017257254.1:335615-343710 GCF_001594055.1 Mycetomoellerius zeteki | reverse complement strand
CTTCTAGATCTAAAAGTATGATCCAATCAGCGCGAAGGAAACTTCCAACAGTTGCAAAACAAACGTTCTGCTGAACGCAGCCAATGGCATATTCCGTTAGAACTAAAAATATAGACCAAACAGATACAAGAGCTCACTGAGCGCTCAGTGAGCGATCGTGGTACTGAATGCACCCAATTAGAACTCGCGCTTATAATCGACAATTTCGTCTTTTTGTATTAAGGTTGGTTTATAATAGACCGTAATCTGTTAACTTTTTCCGTAATCCGTAAGAATTGACCAATCGTAATCGATTATTCTCCTCTCATTCAACTGTGATTTGTCAATTTTTACGGAGTACGGAAAAAGTTAACAGATTACGGCCTATTATAAACCAACCCTTACTTACTACCAGCGCGAGTTATGATTGGGTGCGTTCAGCAGAATGTTTGTTTTGCAACTGTTGTAAGTTTCCTTCGCGCTAATTGGATCATACTTTAGATCTAGAAAAATGGTTCTATCTCAGCAGACAATTAAAACGGTTGCAAAACTGTTGAGTCTATTGAACGCAGCCATTGGGCGAGTTCAAGACGGCAAAGCGGCTAGGCATGCTTACCGAGCAATTGAATATGATTGGTTGGATCTGTAAGTAACAACCAATTATATTCATTTGTTTGGCGAGCAGGCTAGCCGCTTTGTCAACTTGAACGCGCCCATTGGCTACTGCTTTTCCGCTTTCTGCTTTCCCGTCAAGGTGTGAACGTGCCCTTATACCACTGCAGCAGATCGCTTCTGATTGGTTACGCGGTTACGCGATACGCGGCAAATACGCCTCATGGGACTCCAGCATTATGCACTATGCGTTATACAAATGTCTATGCTACGACCTTTAATCTATAGTAACAACTCGTGTATTTCACGTGATGTACGTTTGATATACTCTGTATTATAAATATAATCAAATATAATTAAGGTGCAAATATTTAAAATAAAAATGGAAGAACAGAGAAAACGAGTCGAAGATCATATGACGAAAATGGTCGAAGAAATCGACAAAATGTATTTACGGAAAATGCAGGTTTGTTGTGTTTCAGATTTTGGTAATTATACAATTTATCATCCACAGTTCAAAAATCAATAAAATTGGGCTTATTCGACGTGATTTTGCACGAAATGAAAGAATCTGACAGAAAAAATATCGCTCTGTCTCGCGAACCGAGATATTAAGCGTTAAAGTTGTCGATTATTTAGGTTAGGAAATCTGTCACAGCCATGCAACAGTGCAATGTAAGCATGTAAATTGATGAAAAGTGTGTATGGACATTACGTTCCACTCCTCCTACGGGAGGCTCCATTCCGAAAAAAATAACCTAATCCACTCCATATTTTTGTGGGAGATGGACGTCGCTTCGCGTGGAAAGTTGTAAAGTTATGTGAAATTTTATAGGTTACAATTTATTATACGAAACAAGATTCATCCTATACTAAAATTTGAGATAGGTTAGTTATTTTTTTTCGGAATGGAACCCCCGTAGGGAAACGTACTGCCTCTATACACATGCTCACATTAGGCCTGTTCTTTTTGGCTAAACTTTTGCATCAGTTCATCTTTCTTCCTTTTCTCTCCAGAAAGAAAGAAGAGGAAGAAAGACGAACTGATGCGATAGTTCAGCCAAAAAGAACAGGTCTATTGCACTGTTGCACGACTGTGACAGATTTACCTTGGAATAGGAAGCCAAACTAACGTACGTGTCGAAAAGAGTCCTTTATTCTTGTGTTATTCTTATTCTTTAAACCGTTCTCCAAAAGACCTACGTCTTTCGCCACGGTTTATTTATCCGGTTATAGTTTGATTTTCCCTTTCTTTTTAATTATTGTTTCTATCAGTGAAATTTTTAAAAATTGACATTTTTAAAAATTGCGTGTATTGTAAAAACTAAGATGAAATATATTGTCAATAATATTAGATCGTGTAAGGTTGTAAAAATACAATACTAAAAATATTAATGCATACTGTCAGTATTACTGATTCAATATTACTGATCAGTATTATTAATTGTGTAGGATTCTATCACCTTTAGTGATAGAAAAGCAGCAAAAAATGAGCAGTCCCCATATGAAGATATACCGTGAAAAATGCTGCAAAAATCAAACAAAGGTTCTTGACATAAAAAGAGTAGAATTTGAACACTGCTTGTTGACATATGTATATGTCGAATTATCGGAAACTAAATCAAAACTAAAGCTAACATGATGTTATATTATACTAGCAAATTGTAAAAATCGAATTTATCTACTTGCACAATATGATAGCAAAAACATGGCAAAAATCAAACGAAGATTGCTGTCTAAAAAAATTACAAAAAACAACAGAAACAAGTTTACTATCTTAGAATAATGACAGAAATACATCATTATCATATTAGATATGTTTATAGGATTAGGTCTTTCGTTTATCACGATGTATCTATCATATTTATCTCGTATTCAAATTTGTCATATATAAGCAAACATGAAAACTGCAAAACGCGGTTAATGAGAATGGAAATGTATATTTGTTTCTATCAGCTTAATTTTTCTGATCCAGTGTGTTCCTGTAGAGAATGAAAATATTAAACTGATTTTCTTTTTAAACCAGCTTTGGCGAAAGGTAATTTATCTTTATCGTCATTATTATTATCTTTTACATATGAATATAAAATATATTATTACTAATATCATGAATTTAGCAGAAATTCGTGAAACATTTTTAACACTTTTCCACTGGAAAAGTATTAAAAATGTGAAAAAATGGCGTCAAATATATTTGGCACTGTCTTGACGCAAAATCATGTTGTAAGAAAATACATTTTGTAAATAGATTCTTAAATATATAATGAAAATTAAAAATAATATCACAAAAGAGAAAGAAGTGTAATTAAAATGCAATGTTTTTACGCAAATCAAATAATAAAACTGTTCAAAAACACAATAAAAAAATAAAAATTAATGCCATGAAAAAGAAGTAAAACTAAAATAAATAATATATTAAGTATTTATTAAAATAAGTCCCACAGAACGCAGTTCGCCGAGTGGCGTCTTGAGGAATGTCCTTGTGATGTAGACATCCTTTGAATATCCTTTAGAACTGTGTTGTATGGGGTAATCTCTCACAATCGTAATGGATTTAATATAAAATATAGAAAACATTTATATATATAAAGTGTATAAAGTATGACAACACATTACAATGAGAACGCGAAATGCAATAGATAGTTGTAATGAGGCGCAGAAATCAAAAACTGATTTTTATATTGATAATAAGTAGAAAGTTGTAGACACAAAAAAATCAAAAATGAGCAAGATCTCTAACAGCAGCATACTCGACGCGCATTGATTTGACTTTGGATGGCGTTGTTAAGATTAAAGCAAGGTCACTAATGTCCGTATTCATAGTTAGACTTTATATTTAAGGCTTCTATAAATTTATCTTTAAATGCTCAGTAGCCAATAAAATAAATCGTAGAGCATCTGAAAATAAATTTAAGGAAGCCTTAAATATAAGGCCTGACTATGGCTGGTATTCATAGTCAGATCTTATATTCAAGATCGTCTTAAGTATAGTCTTAAGATGTCATGAACCAGTCAGATGGCCGCATTAGCGACTTAAGACATTACTTAATGCATGGTCTACAATGGCAGTAGCAGTAGTGGATGAGACTGTAAGAGTAACAAATTGACCAATTACAGTTGAATGTAAAAAGAATAATCGACTGTGATTTCTTACTCTTACAGCGTCATCCATTACTGATACTGCCATTGTAGACCTTGCATAAGACAGTCTTGAAATAAGAACCGACTATGAATACCGGCCTATGAATACGGGCATTAGAATTTTTTAAACCAAATCCTTTTTAATTAAATTTTCTCGTAGCTTATCTCCAGAATTTTTCAAAACACTATAATAAAATAATTTTTCATTAAGTATTTTTTGAGTTATAAAATTTGAAAATTACGGTACCGCCAGCATTATCGTTACTCAAGGTGTCCAACTGATGCCTAAAATCTCTTAAATATTGTTCAGGGTCGTGACCTTGATAACATTTGTTAAGATCAAGGCCATTAGAGGTTGTTCCTTTTATTTTCATCTTTATGTAAAAACAAAAATTAGAAAAACAACCTCTAAAGGCCTTAATCTTAATAAATGTTATCAAGATTATAACTCTTATCAACATTCAAGAGGTCGGACATCTTAAGATGCGTCTACAATGGAATTGACAGTAGATAGTAATGTAGTAAGACGCAAGCAATACCACAATTTTTTCAACCACGTCTGTCTATGGCTACGTTTACATCGTGCATTTAGGTCACGGCCTATACAATAGATGTCCTTGTTTATCCTATATATTAAACAAGGACGTCTATTGTATAGGCCGTGGCCTAAATGCACGGTGTAAACGTAGCCTATAATGAAGATGGCGTAGCGGCAGCTACGATATAAAATCAAACAGAAAATACAGTTTGTTACATGCAAAATAGTGATCGAGTTTTCTCAGTAATTGCAACAGTTATGAATTCACTGATTCACTGATAATACTGAAAATCGTCGTCAAACATAGCCTCAAAGTGACGCAAGACGCAAGATGCTGTAAGCTGTAGGCAGTACCGAAATGAAAATGATTCATTTCGCTTACAACTACAGCTCCAATTCTGCAACCTACTAAACCAGAAATACATACGTCGCTTATGGCCTACTGTTACGGCCTAAAACTTTTCATTGTAGACGAACCTTCAGATACTGCTAATGTCGGCGGTTACTGTACTTTCAAGTCGTATAACTCTCTCAAAGAGTACTTATAATGAAAGAATATCTTATTATTATATTTGGAAAAGCTCTCGAGATAAACTACATGAGAATATGCAATAAAAAATGGAGTCCTATTTAAAAAATTTTAAATCACTTTGCCCTGATTTTCCAAGGTCAAACCAATGATACCGTTTTATGTTTCCCTCGAAGTTATAAAACTTTTGTCTGAATCATTTTTCGATTTAACGCTGTTTCTGAGTTATTTGATATTAGACTCTTTAAAATTGGACATCCTGTATATAAAATTATATTTATTATTTTAGAGGGATATGCATAAGTGTGCTGCACAATGTTGTGAAAATGAATCATATAGCATACAAAAAGTACATACCTGTGTGGAGAATTGTAGTTTCTCTTTGAATAAAGCGCAACAATATGTTCAAGGAGAGTTTGAACGAGTACAGGTAATAAAACTTGTTCAATTTATTTTAATCTCCGTAATTTCTATGTTTATTTATAAACATCTTTACGTTATTTTGTGTACGCTTTAATGTGCATCAGTACGGCTTTAATGTGCATCAGTGCGCACTGAGTGCGTCCAATCGAATTCGCTATATGACTTTTGTGTTCTACTTGGGTGGTTCGATTCAGGCTCACTACACTTAAAAATCATTTCATCCTTGTTGTTTGTCAAATGTTGAACGAAGACAAATAATGCTCATGAGCGTTGTCAGCATGAATCGGATCACGGCCTTGGAAGGGGCATTCGACACGAAGTGAAGTCCATCCCACACTTCCTGCTCCGCCTCTCCCCGCTCACACATGATTCCCTTAACTTTTGGAACGAAATCTATAATTGTTCTGTTTCAAATTGTGTAGAAAAAACATGTATTGGTAGGAAAGTGGCTCCGTCCTGTGGACTTATGAGTGACAAATAAGGTCATGATGTTTTTATGTTGTAACTATGACTTTTGTGCTTTACTTGGGAGAGGCTTAACATTGTGTATAACAAAAATGAGACGTTAGTTCTTAAACTTTTTGTTAATAACTTTTTAACGAATAACGTTCAACGATTAAAATCTATTGGAAGTCACATGAAGTTATGACCTTGGCAACATACATCAAGGTCAAGTTTATTGGAGCTAGGTCCCCTATAATAAACAATTACCGAAATCTTTCTCACCTATGATTCTATTTAAAATAGTATACATAAAATATATATATTATAAATGAAATTCTATTTCGATTCATAAATTATAGATCGTGTAAATTGAGTTTGAGAGGCAAAAGGGCAAGAAGTAAAAAGTAAGAAACAGGAAGAGCACATTGTAGATTAGACTTTTATTAAACAAACAGGTAGATAATTGTATACGCGCATACATACACATTTTATCAGGATTATTATACAGGGTATGGGAAAACTCCTGGATCCCTTAAATATCTTGAAAAAAGTAAGCATTTCTGAAAGAAATGTTTTACATAAAAATTGTATGGCTTCAAGTGACCCATTACATAATAATAGATTTTTTTGGATACCAAGGTCACATAAAAATCACCCTGCAATTTTTAAATAACTCCCATTTTTTATTACATATTCTTGTAGCTGACCTCGAGTCTTCCAAAATACTATAATAAAATATAATATATAAGTTTTAACAAAAGAATATATAGGCTCATTTTAATGTGTAAGACTTTTATTGTTTTGTTAAGCCGAGGGAAATGCCTTAAGCATACCCTCGGTCCGCGAAAATGAAGCCGAGGATTATATGGGTCCTCTGTCGCATCTCCGTCGGTGCCCTTCCTCAGGTCTTGGTTGAGGGCGCCCCGGGCACGTGTTTAGCATTCTTCTAAGGTGTCCTCAGACGGCCTGTCGGCCGCAGTCACTTATTGCACATAACGCCCTCTAGAGGCGCCATTCAAGCGAAATATTGCACAGTTGTACTCTACTCGGCAAGACCTTTCCAACGATATATATATTGTATCAATTCGCGATTAACACTTTGGCCACTTCCCTTGTAAGAGAAAACTCAAGACAAAACATCCTAACTTATAATCTTATTTTTCAAAGAAGTATGTTTTCTTTGCTTTTATTTAATTTATAAAATACAAATTTTTCCAGAATCGCTTACAAAGATGCATAATGGAATGCAATGATAATATAAAAGACAAAATGGGTCCAAACTCAACTCAGACTGAAGTGGATAGATATAGCGAAGAATTTGAAAAATGTGCCACTAAGTGTGTAGATTCTTATTGCGAGTTACTACCGAATTTGGAAAAAACTATGAAGAAAGTCCTTAGTAAAAATGAATTCTCGTAACGTTTTTTTTCACTTAAAATAAATGTCAATTGCCTCTCATTTTTAACATCTTTAATTAAAAATGTTCTATATTTGTAGTAGTATATTTTCAGACAAAATTTATTTACAAGTACAAAGTAAGTATAGCAGCATTTGAATCTGAATATATGAATTATTGCAAATATATACATATATATTTGATATGATTATTTTTAATAACCCTATCATAAAATAACCCTAATTTATCATAAAAAAAAACCTTGGCTTAACCTTATTTTAACTTTATTCTTTTTTTTCTTACCTTTCTCCTTTATACTGCATTTTTTACATTTTATAATTTTGAGATTTAAAAAGAATTATTTTTAAATTCCTGTGCATCTGGGAAATAATGGTACGCAAATACAAAACAATAGGTCTGTTCGCGTTGCTTGCACTTTTGGCACTCGGCATCTTCGCTTTCTCTCTTTTCAAGGCCAAATATATATCTATCTCATTTTAAGCTGGTTCTACATTAGTCGCATCGCAGTGTCGCAAGCATGTCGCAGCGTTGTGGTCCAATCAGAGTCGGGCTAGATTGATGTTGATTGGACCGCAACGCTTGCGGTATATGTAATTACAATACTTACAGATGAGATTTTCCATCTTTTCAATGCTTCTTTTAGTTGAATTTTTTAAATATTATTCTTAATCGCTAGTGATCACTAGTGATTAACAGTATGAAAAATTTTCGTTTCCGAAAAATATGCCCTATGGCATGGGCCATGGGAAGCCAGGCTACTTAAAATCGGAATGGAACTATGCTGGTTGATTGCCCCTAGCACTTCACCTTTCCGTGTTCCAATTCCGTTTTCTGTGCCCATGAGACAGCACCCTAAAGGCCATGGCACACACATTCCGTTAAGGCCGCAGCACAGACTCTTGCATAACGCATAGTGCATAAGCGAATCAACTAATCAGAATCTTTCCTTTCCTTCCATTCCATGGAAAAGAAGAATTTCGATTGGTCGATTCCCTTATGCACTATGCATTAT
>NW_017257254.1:324857-335531 GCF_001594055.1 Mycetomoellerius zeteki | reverse complement strand
TGAACGAATCATAGTCGATTATTCTCCTCGAATTCGACTGTAATTGGTCAATTTCTTACGACTTAAGGCTTAAAACATCTATTGTAGATCCGGACTAACAGTAACCATAAGACGTACCGTAAGAATCAGCCAATTAGAATTAAGAGTTCGAAAGAATTTTCTACTGTGATTGGCTGATTCTTACGGTAGGTGTTATGGATACTGTTACGAAAGGTGTGTGCCATGGCCTTAAGGCTGCAGCATAGACTCTTGCATAACGCATAACGCATAGTGCATAAGCGAATCAACTAATCAGAATCTTCCCTTTCCTTCCATTCCATCGAAAAGAAGAATTTCGATTGGTCGATTCCCTTATGCACTATGCATTATGCGTTATGCAAGAGTCTGTGCTGCGGCCTTTAATGCCCGTATCAGACTACGGATTGACGATTACGATTGATGGTTGCCTGGTTCTATTTCAGCCAATTACGATAGACTCGCTACATCGTGATTGGTTGAAGTAGAACCGAGCAATCATTAATCATCAATCCGTAGTCTGATACGGGTATAACGGTTGCTCGGTTCTACTTCAACCAATCGCGATATAGCGCTTCCATCGTAATTAGCTGAAATAGAACCGGGCAACCGTCAATCGTAATCTTCAATCCGTAGTCTGATACGGGCATTATACTGGCTGCGTTCAGCAGAACGTTCGTTTTGCAACTGTTGGAAGTTTCCTTCGAGCTGATTGGATCATACTTTTAGATCTAGAAGAATGGTCCTATCTCAGCAGACAATCATAAAACGGTTGCAAAACTGTTGAGTCTGCTGAACGCAGCTATTGGCTATGTTCCAAATTTACTGTCAGAATTGAAAATGACAGTTTACGTTACGTGCATTATAGATTTTCAGTACAGGCAGTCAATTTTGGAACATAACTTCTATAGGGTCTTTAATTTTCGCTGATGCTACGATTTTATCGGCGTGTCACAAAAGTGAATGTGGTACGTAGTTCTTGAAAACGGACATTAGTGCGCTAGCGTACGGGAAGTTAGAAACGTTACAGGAAAAAGGCCGAGATGACCGTTCTCAAGTTTCTCTCCGGTAGAACACAAGACAACAAAACGATGAATAACGAAATATTTCAACGAAAACGATCTATTTGAGATTTAATCGGCGGTAGAGGCGGGAAGAATACATAAATTATTGACAGTTTACTCGCATTTCTCACGCCATAGTAAAATCGTCGAAGATAAAACGTTTATACAATACAAAAACGGAAAATCGAGCGCGAGTATTAAATCTTGCAGATATATGCTTACGTCGACGTTGCAGTAATTCTAAATAATTCTTGACGGTCAAACGCATTCGTTGATTTGCGTGTGTCATCCAGAATAATGATTCCTTATTATGTAAATTACACATAAGGAAATGCTATGGTGAAAAAAAAGTGTTTGAAATTCTTTCAATCTTTTGCAACGGATGGTGGCACTCGAAAATGACTGACTCTACCTCTGCTGCCTCTTCTTTTGTCGGGTAACTTGTCTGCTCACTTATACAAGTTTCACGATTTTTCATGTGACTGTAATATTTGTTATATTAATTTCAAGTTTTTAAATGATACACAAGATAAATTCCATTGCATGAACATCGTGATATAAAAGATAACTTATGTATTTCGTGGAAAATATGCATTTAACCTTATATTTTATACGAATAAAATAAGAATAAATGAAGATGACTGATAAGAAAGAGATAGGCCCGTATTCATAGTCGGATCTTATATTTAAGATCATCTTAAGTACAATCTTAAGATGTCATGAACCAATTAGAGAGCTGCATTAGCATCTTAAGACATTACTTAAGACAGTATTAAAATAAGAATGGACCATGAATTCTGGAGATAAATAGATAGAGAGACAGATAGATAGAGAGGGAGAGAGAGAGAGAGAGAAAATATCCAAATATATAAACTTTTAAAACATGGTAGCTCTTTTTTACAATTTTTAATATCCTTATATTTGCCATTTTTGTTACATTTTAATGTAATATGTTATGATAAAACCGTAAAATTCATTAATTATGCTTAAGATTTTAGAAGAAATACAGATTAAATATGTTCGTGTTTAATATTATTAGTAAACATGTGTACTTAAGAATGTATTGGTTGTATAGTCCCTGCGACTAAATTTAAAGACTTGGAAATGTATTTAATATTTACACTTCAAATAAGCTATATATATATGAAAGTTGTACAAATAAAATTATATTTTTATAGTTTATAATCTATTTTTATAGTTTATCTAGTCTATTTGTTATTAAAAATTAAATTATTTTTTTACAACTTTATAAGAGAAATCTCAGTTTTTTGTGTGAGTACTGTAAGTGTTCAAGATGATTTGTAAGTTTCATTGTGATTGTCTTTTTACTTATTTTATAAATAAATAAATAAAATTTTGTTTATTTACAGAACAACTAACATGTTCACGCAATAATATATATCTTTATATTATATTATAAATTATCTCGAATATTTAAAGTATTTGAATAAAAAAATTCTGATTTTTTAATGATATATTTCTTAATATTTTTATCAGTCACATATTTATTTCTTATTGAAATAATTTTGTATCCAAGTTCTCTAAAAATCGCTATATTTTTTTCTAGCACGTTAAAATTCAAAATAAAATAACTAATAATTTTTTCATAATTTTTTTAATGTTTTCAAAATATGTCCAATACATCCAATACATCCAATCGTTAAAAATACTTTAATTACGGTATATTAATCGATATAAATTTTGTTTATTGCATTTCTTGTTGAATAATTTACTATTTAAACTGTATGTAATCCTTTTTATTTCATGAATTATATAACAATTAAATTAAAGAAAACAAAGGTACAAATTATAACCTAATCTTTATATATGATACAATAATCTCTAATAAAATATTTATTATAAAAATAAACAAAAATTTTTAAAAATGCAGGAATTAAACAAAAATTCTTATGTTATCTAATAAAATTGTTTTATTTACTACATTATAATTTTAGAATGGCATTTTGGATTGTAATGTTATGATTGGATGTTATTTCAACATATTTTTGTTAAAGTAAAGTACTAAATTCAGAAATTTGAATACAAAATATATCCTTTTTTATGATAGAAGATAGAAAATTGTCACATACATGAGGAAATGTTTAGAATTACCTATGCATATGTCTTTAATACATAATATTCTGTTAATAACAGTCTATTATCAATAAAACTTACGAATAAATTTTATCTACTTTTATTTAGCGAATGTACATCTTGTAGAATAATCAGCAACATAGTGACTTTACTGAAATGTGTTGTACGGACGGCATTTGTGATAGTAAACAATGTCTATTGCATACCTACATATGTAGTATGGATGATGTTATTGTTTCCTGTAAAAATATATCAACCTCAAGTGTACTGGCGAATCGAAGGCCTATTTTTCCACTGGTTATTGGCAATGGTATCAATGTGGACTTGGTCTGCAGGTTACGACAGTAAGTATTAATGGAAGAATGCAAATTAGAAAAAAAGTTTGTTGAAAAGGAAAATAAATTTTTTGTTCTCCAGTAATAGAGCAAGGTGATGACATACAGAAAATTATAAGCGAAAAAACATTAGTTATAGCGAATCATCAGAGCACTGGTGATGTTCCTATATTAATGACAACATTTAACGCCAAACCAAATGTTTTACCTAATTTAATGTGGATAATGGATAGAGTATTCAAATTTACTAATTTTGGGATAGTTTCTATATTGCATCAAGATTTTTTCATTATATCGGTAAGTACGAATTTGTTTCTTAAAAATGTATACAGGGTATTTCTTGAATCAGTCGCTACTTTATGTGTATGTTTAAATTCTTCACGTATTTCGACGACTCAATTCGACAATTATTTTTATATTTGTGTGTTGCTGTATATGTTCTCTACAGTCATGTTTGTTTACATACTTCTCATTATTTTAGGTATCGACGATAGATTAGTGAACTATATTGCAAGTATAAGTAATTGAATTGGAATTGAATAATTAACATGTTAGGCCAAAATCAGACTACACATTGAAGATTGAGATTGAAGATTGAAAGATTGAAATTTGACCAATCAAAACAATAGGAGCTAAAATTCCTTTGTCCTCAGCGGTCAAATTTTAATCTTCAATCTTCAATCTCAATCTTTATGCGTAGTCTGATTCCGGCCTTACATAATGCTATATCGATGAATTTGTCTTTTTATATAAGGGTGTCTGGTAAGTTTCGACAAAGCGCTTGTGTATAGATGAGCGGACTAAACTGAGTCGAAAAGTCGTGTATCATTTTGCAATTTTCGCAACAATTAACAAGATATTAATTATTAAAAATTGTTGAATATATTGGTATTCAATAATTTTTTACTCAAATACTATCAACTTTACAGAAAAACAAGAGAAAAAAATTGTTTATTTTCTTATAGAACCCAAGAATTTTTTCAAAATTTTTTATCAACTTTTTAGTACTGCATTTTCTTATTTTTACCAACATGAGAAAATGGTATTAAAAAATTTTGAAAAAATTCTCAACTTTATAAAAAGAAAATAAACAATTTTTGTCTCTCGCTATTTATCTCAGTTTAGTCCGCTCTATCTACACACAAGCACTTTGTCAAAACTTACCAGACACCCTGTATATACTATAAGAATAGGGAAAGGAAAATATATGATTTTATTTTAAAAAACAATTTAACTTCGATTTTTTGTTAAAAAAAGGAATAATTTTGAAATTTTTCTTACATTTCTCACAATTCTTCATTAGAAACTAATAAACTTTTGAAACGTTTTATTGTTAACCCATCGAAAGTATTTAAAAAATCATGGCGACCGATTCAAGGCAACATACATGACTATATGTATAGTATCTATTGAATATAGGTTTATTCTACTACTTACTTGCTTTTTACAATGTAATATAATGTAACAGAATTCGGGTTATCTGTTACCTTCAGCTAATATATATTAGATAACTATAGGGACGTAAACGAAGGGAAGAAAGTTTAAAACAATTACAAAAACATCTCAAAGATTCGTACATACCACGAGATAGAAAATGGATGGTACTTTTCCCGGAAGGAGGCTTTTTGTGTAAAAGACGAGAGACCTCACAAAAATATGCTAAGAAGAATAATCTGCCTATTCTTGAAAATGTGACTTTACCAAGAGTAGGAGCTATGCAGATGATTTTCGATACCCTTGGACCAGCAGGGAATAGGAATACAGAAGATCAACACTTGAATAGTCGACCAAGTATAAAATTGCATTTTGTATCATAAATTATTGCATGTTAATTTTATTATTTATATATTATGTGTACGTATTATAACATAACTTGATAATGCTTTTGAGACTTTCATGGCTTTCAACATATATCTTATTATATACATTAATATATACATATATCAATGGTGCAAATTTTACTTATAGTGGTATTATTGCAAAATATATTACATAATTATATATCTATAGGTTTGATGGTAGTTAATCCAGAAATTAGTTGGGTTCTTGATATAACAATAGCGTATCCTCAAGGTAAGCCGCTTGACTTGCCTACTATTATAACTGGTTCAAGACCTCCGTGTGAGACGGTATTATTTTATCGACTTTTCCCTAGTTCAGTGGTAAGTAACTTGACATGAAATATAACTTATAACGCGCAAATACGCATAGCAATATGTTATATACGCATAGTAATATTTTATGATGGTAGGTACCTCGCGAACCAGAACAATTATCCAGATGGTTATATGATAGATGGGTAGAGAAAGAGGTACTATTGGAACATTTTTATAAACATGGATCATTTCTTGGCACAAACGGATCAAACAGAGGAAGTACCAAAGTACATCAAGATCCATTAAGATTCCTAGTCCTTCATTTATTCTTTATAACATCTAGTTATATACATTATAACATGCTTACGTATGTGCTATCTTGCTTTTGGTAAGATGTTTTTATATTATGTGCGACGCACGATGGTCCAAGAAGGAAATCACAGTAACGAAGTAAGATATCCTTGCCTTAAATAACCATTTTCATGTTTATGAAAATAATTCTAATAAATGTAGATTATTAAATTTGGCAGTATACCCGCAATATACGTCACTTGTAACACTTATTTTTATTTAAAGCAACAGTTGCAAATGAGTGGTATTTACGAGTGGTATTTGTATTTTGAAGCCAACATGAAATTATATATAACACTTTTTAAATTTGATTTCAAACTTAGTATATTTTACATTTAGCAAAATACAATTTCAGTTACATTTCTAAGTCCGGAAAATCAATTCGGCGCGCAATTCGAGAGACTACAAATGTGGTATATCATTTACATGAAATTATTTAAAGCACTCAAGATCTAGCTTCAACCGGTATAGGCATTGCTTCTTACTTATTGAAAATACAATTTGTTTCTGTAATTTTTAATGATTGCTACATAGCTTTAAAATTATTTTTCTCGACTATATATATTATATACTGTACAAAGTATAAATTACATAACAAACCTGTTTTTATAATAAATTAATATTCGTATATCTTCGAACTTGACGATGGAATATTCTTAGAACAGTATCGTTGGTGTGACGCCAAATTGTAAATTTATTTTCTTCACTTTTGGACAATGTAGGATATAAAAATATTTAATTGTAAATTTAGAATACGCATGGAAATAAATATTTCCTTTGTAATATCAAATATGTGATCTCTTATTTAATAGAGGTGCATAACGTGTTTTGCTGCAAGTTCTTGGGAATGCGTAAAAATATGGCATTTAGATTTTTTATCAAAGTTAGATAATTTCGCACCTCTTAATTTACACGATTCTATTATATATATTGTATAATAAATATTATCCGGTTTCATGGATTCAATTTTAGGTATCAATTAGGTATCATTCACATTAACTTTTATTACCTTCACCAATAATATATGGAAATAATGTTTGTATTTACACATACCTGGTAGTTGTAACAAAATCTTTGTAATATATAGCATCGCATGTGTGTTTATGTAAGTTGATTATAAAGTGATATACATTTTATATCGATATACAATAGGAGAAACAAATTTTTGTGAAATAGTAATAGCCGAATCTTTTAAAAAAGTACTCATTTAGTTTTTTATGATACAATAACAAAAGATATTTTTCAAAGAAAATATGGTCCATTTTTAAAACATTTTTTAAACATCACGTTAGGAATTTTGTAATAATAAATTCGTAACTTTAGCGACATAAATTAGAATTAGATTAATAGAAAAATATGATTGTTTGAAAACAGAAAACAAAAAAAAGGTTTATGGCCTTTATTTCCGATTCGTTGTGTAGTCACATTACGGTCTTACATTTTGTATTGCAAATAAAAAAGATATTGTACCGGATGTATGAAATAATAAGTGGAATATATTTTTCATATCCAAAAATTATTAAAAGCATATAAGAAATCTTGGGTCTTTTTCAAGCACGTTTCGCTCTTTTCTCGACATTTCTAATGGCCTTTAATTGTAACAATACAATAACATGATGTCCTATGCTATTTTAATAACTTATCCTTAAAAATTAATTCATAATTGAAAGTCTTGGAAGAAAAAAAATGTGGTAATTTTTTAATTATGAGGGAGATTAATATTGGTTAACGATCTTGCATATAGTTTATACGCTTATTTTCATTATTACACCTTAGAACATATACTACTGGAAGATGAATAGGGTGCTGAACGTGAAGCCAACATCTGTGCGAGAGAGAAAGTTGTAGAGTCCCAAATGTTCGCAATGCGCATGTGTAGCACTGTCGTCTGTGTGAATTGGGCCGCGGTCTGATTCACGCTCGTTTAAAAATCATTTCATCCTTGTTATTTGTCAAATGTTGAACGAAGACAAATAATGCTCATGAGCGTTATCAGCATGTATCGGACCACGGCCTTATACGTACAGTTGGTTTAGAGCCGGTTGTTCCACCTTTTGGTAAATTTTACCTGTTAGGTAAATCTGGCAATCCGCGCATGTGATTGGGTAATCTTGCAACTTACCCAACAGGTAAAATTTACCAAAAGTGGAACAAGTCTTAGGCCGGTATTCACACCGGTAGTCGGTTTTTATTTCAAGATCATCTTAAGTAACGTCTTAAGACGCTAATGCGGCTGATTGGTTCATGACATTTTAAGACTGTACTTAAGACAATCTTGAATATAAGATCTAACTATGAATACCGGCCTTAGGGCTGATTGTTCCAACTTCTTGGTAAACTTACTTGTTAGGTAAGTAGCAAGATTATCCAATCACGTGCGCGAATTGCTAGATTTACCTAACAGGTAAATTTCACCAAAAGATGGAACAATCGGCCCTTATGCCCATGTCATACTATGCATTGCGAATTGAGGATTAGAATTCAATCAATCAGATAATTTGAAGTTTAATCCGTTTCGTTCTAATTAGCTGAATTCTAATCCTCAGTCTCCAATGCGTAATGTGACACGGGCATTAGTGTTTCTTACGGTGAATTCGATCACTCGCACTACACTGGATCAGTGCACATTAAAAAGCTGCTTTACATAAAATATCTGAATGCAGTGATACAATATAATCAACTTTGACAATGAAATGATACATATATATTTTGTTAAATAATGTGACTATATTATTAGTAGATAGTTAATCGTTTAAAATATTTATATACTTTTACATTTAACTTTGTTAATTTCATGTAAAGTAGCTTTTATAGCAGTATGCACTGATCTAATGTAGTGCAAGTAACCGATTTCGCTATTACACATTCGTACATTACACAGATGCGTAAGAAATACTACACAACTGTACAGCCGGTTACAGAAAAGTTGCAACACTTTTTTTTCGATGGATTTCGGAATGCAGTTTGCTCACCAAGCGATTGGTTCTTATTTATGAATCCACAAATAAGTACCAATCGCTCGGTGAGTAGGCTGAATTCCGAAACCCATCGAAAAAAAGTGTTGCAACCTTTCTGTGACCGGCTGCACAATTCACACAGACGACGGTACTGCGCATGCGCATTGCGAATATTTGGGACTCTACCTTTCTCTCGCAGATGTTGGCTTCACCTCGGTATACGCGGGTCAGCATAGACAATTCCTCTTCCAGTAGTATATGTTCTAATTGTAAGAATTACACCTACCGATTACCAATTGTACTGATCTATTATTTATATTGATTTTTACAGCTTCTTTGGTATTGATTTTCATTGCAGAACTTATTATATTTTATATTATACATAGTTGGTACCACAAACCTACGTTCTCAGGACATTATCTGAATTATTTTTCTTGGCATCCTCTGCCAGAAGATGGGCACTACCATGGTGTAATAAAGAAGAGGTATGCAGTTGTGCAAGAAGATGATTAATCAATGAGGATGGTAGAACAAGTGACCGGTTATATTAATATATCAGCCAATCAGCGTTTTTTCTGAGATACTAAAAATGTGGTATAACTTAAATAAGGAAATGACAATTAATGACTTCATTTTGTTGCGCACTATTGTGACTTTTTATTATTAATTACACAGGTCTACAAATTAAAGGGTATTTAATATCACATGAAACTTTATATTGATTTCCAAAGGAATTTGGTGCGCTGAATCCAAATCTGGCCAGAATGGCGCCATCACGTCAGGATTTTGAGATATTCTAACCTAAAAGTGCAAAAATGGCTGTTGTACGGCATTATTGGAGTTTCCTCCTGGTTGCAGAGAATTTTACCGACAAAAACTAAACAAAGTACCGTAAAGTACGAGTTTTGCCCTTTAATTTCCATTTTGAAACGTTCAAATAGGATTTTTTTTCACCGAGATACAGCAGATTTAAGTTTTTACTGCATACAGAAAATCAAATAAAGCGATGATATCGGTTCATTTGAAATACCTTAACCCTTTTGATTTTGAGCAATTCTGGAAAAGAGTTTGTAGTTCAAAGGGTCCCAAGGATCGCTGCTTACGAATCTGGACTCAGATTTCCAAAATTCAAGATAGCGGATTGAATATGGCGGACGTCGATCCAGAAAATTTAGTCTTGAATTTTGGAAATCTGACTCCAGATTTGTGAGCAGCGACCCTTGGGACCCTTTGAACTACAAACTCTTTTTTCCAGAATTGCTCAAAATCAAAAGGGTTAAGGTATTTCAAATGAACCGATATCATCGCTTTATTTGATTTTCTGTATGCAGTAAAAACTTAAATCTGCTGTATCTCGATGAAAAAAAATCCTATTTGGACGTTTCAAAATGGAAATTGAAAGGCAAGACTCGTACTTTACGGTACTTTGTTTAGTTTTTGTCGGTAAAATTCTCTGCAACCAGAAGTGGTTGCTACTCCAATACTCCAATAATGCCCTAAAATAGCCATTTTTGCACTTTTAAGTTAGAGTATCTCAAAATCCTGACGTGATGTCGCCATCCTGAAGCCAGATTTGAATTCAACGCACCGAATTCCTTTGGGTAAACCTCTTGCTTCTTTTGTGATAAAAATCTTGTAAATCTGTGTTATTATTAATAATAATTATTATAAATCCCTTCTAGTTAATAATAATATTATTAAATTATTTATATATATGAAAAAGGTAAAGATAAATAAATAAAATGCTTTATGAGAATTTATT
>NW_017257254.1:297848-324667 GCF_001594055.1 Mycetomoellerius zeteki | reverse complement strand
CAGCGGTGAGCGACGAGCGGTAGCCCAATGAGAGCCACGCTTTTGCGTGACATCATTAGTGAAGCATGGCTTTTATTGGGCTACCGCTCGCCGCTCACCGCTACGCCGCTCTGGTCTGTAGGCTCCTTAACGCTGTATATCACCATTTTTTTTTACAAAAACATGTTACAAGTGATACGTCAGTCTCTTTGTTTTCTTTGCTATGATTTTCCAATATGGAAGGCGACTTGTTCCAATGCCATATATTCGCAGAACGCGTCAAAATTTGGTGCATCTCACGAGCTCACCTCTTTATTACACCATGGGCACTACATAAAGCTAGTAGATAGAGTATGTATTTCCTTTTTCTCACCCTATTTTTCATCAAACTAATTTCGACAAGGTCATTTTAAATAACCCTTTAAAACTAATATTTTCTACCATCAAAAAAAATTATACACAAAATATTTGTGATCAATTAAGGAGATGCTGAAGTGATGGCTGAACTCTTGATCAATGGCTGCGTTCAGCAGAACGTTTGTTTTGCAACTGTTGGAAGTTTCCTTCGCGCTAATTGGATCATACTTTTAGATCTAGAAGAATGGTCCTATCTCAGCAGACAATCATAAAACGGTTGCAAAACTGTTGAGTCTGCTGAACGCGGCCACTGTTCAATGTTCCATTTAAAGAGTTGAGAGCGGTTGAGAGTAGAAATTTGGAGGGAAATACAACGTGCATTGTCTATTTGGTGAAGTGTTGTGTGAGAAACCTCGAGAAACCTAAATTTTCTTTTATATCAACTCATAACATTTTGATACCTAGCATATATTTACAATTATGTAATATTTCTCTATATAAATATGTATTTTGAAGGTGATTTAATATTTTTTTAAATTTTTCTACATTTTTTCCTTATTTTTCAATATATTTACAATTTATTTTCATTAATTTTCATTAAGTTTAGATTATTTCATTGCAATAGTGGGTTTATTCGCGTTGCATGCTCCAATATGCTCCTACAATAGCTTTTACTCACTCCAACGCATTAGTTGAAATACGATGCGAATAGATCTAGTGAGTTTTGACAGAGCGAAAAAAGGATAAAAAGAAAAAGAAGTCTAGGTGGTAACCATGGCAGCGCCATGGTAACTTGCTTATTTCACGCATGCGCACTCCATTTTGGCCAACACTAAAGGTGCCGACAGAGAGTTGCTGTATATACTGTATATACTGTGTGTACCGGACTATAGATTCCGTCCATGATGTTTATTTTCCTGCTGGATTGTTTGCATTTTAGTAAATTATTAGGGCTGCGTTCTGTATCACGCATAAAGCCTGCAGCACACGATGCTTGTTTTCCTGCTGGATTTCTAGCTGGATTAGAATCTTGTCACCGTATTGGCTGCGATGTTGGCACTGGCAGCACCGCAGCCAATACGGTGGCAAGATTCTAATCCAGCGAACAATCCAGCAGGAAAACAAGCATCGTGTGCCGCCGGCTTAATGTGCATAATGCATCATTTATCCTTGTTTAACATTCGGTCAATAACAAGGATAAAAGATGCATCGTGCGCATCATGCGTGAAACGGAACACAGCCTAGAATTGCACTACACAACGCAGAATTTTTAATAATTTATCAAAACGCAAGCAATCCAAGAGGAAAACAAACATTATGTGCCTTACGCTTTAATATATTCAAATTAAGCGGTTCGGAGCCATATTGATTTTTAGTTCGATGCTTCATAGACGCTTTGTAGAGGCGCTGAAAACACGGGTAAAGAAAATACAATGGGAATTTACTGGCCCTGATCTATAGCCTCTATTGCTACTGTTCATTGTAGACTTTAAAATTGACGCATCCGATTAGTTGACGCAACAAGCTTGCAACCTGCAATGTCTACGATACGACCAATGTAGATTAGGCTTTAGAATAAAGTCGCTTGGCCTTATTATTTGTCTTACGTCTATGGCATCGAAACATGTATTAGAGTGCTTTTCAGCATTTCGATATGATGGTTTGATGGAACGGTATGGAGTAGTGATCAGCGAATATGAAGAAATGTAGCAAAATAATAGTGTTATATTGTTTTAGCTGCATTGCGTTTAGATAGTTTGATTATGTGTCTATAATGATATATCTTCCGGAGCTTAACTTTAGTATAACATAAGTGCAAAGTAATTGAGGAAATTCTGTTCCAAATGATCAGTGTTACTATTTATGCCTTTTTTTGTCAGTGTGTGTGTTGATCGCAAAATATGGTACATAAAGTCGAAAAGGTGGATAATTTCTTATGGTACACAAAATTGTTATTAAGAGATTAAGGTAAGTTTTTTAAATCCCACACTTGTTAAATTTTTACAATTCTTCACATGTATATATTTCCCCTCCAATTCTCCCTCTTCCATTCTTCCCTTTCTCTCGCCCTCCTTTCCTCTCCTTCTTTTCCTCTTCTTGCCTTCATTCCTTTCTCTTTTCTCTTGTCTTCTGTCCCACATTAATTTCCTTTTGTCTCCTCTTGTCTATCTTTTCTACTCTTTTGTCCCAGATTGATTCCCAGATCTGATTCAGCTGACTGGGCATGTATTTGAAATTTTATTTAAAACAGTTTTTGAAATATAAGTATGTTTTGTATTTTGTATTTCAGCGGAGCATATGAAAGTATTACATATTTTATATTTAAAATCGAATCAATCGAAGTTTTATATATTTTATACTTCAAATAATAAGATTGATTGTCAATCTTGGTATTTGAAATACAAAGTACAAAATACTTTCAACCTTTCGTTATTAATACTGAAACACAAAATACCAAATACTTTTACATGCTCTCATGAAATATAAAATATAAAATTTTAGTAATTATTTAGAATACAGCCTTAATCTCCGATTTCAATGAAATTATAGACTCATTCGACGCGTTTTTGCACGAAATGAACGAATTTGGCAAAAAAGTGTCGCTCTTCCCCGTGGATCGAGATATTAATCGTTAAAGTTAACGACTAATTCAAGTTAGCAGATCTGTCACATTGATGGCATAGACTGGTACAGAGGGACATGAGAACCTATTAAGTGAGGCTAGAATAAGTATTCTCTGCTTCAGTTACACATTCTCTGCTTTAAAAACACAAATTCTCTGCTTTAAAAATACGAATTCTCTGTTTTAAAAACACAAATTATTTTCTGTATAATTTTTGTTATTACAGTAGAGAATTTATTGTGGTTAGGTATGTATCTGCTTTAAAAACACAAATTCTCTGCTTTAAAAATAAATTCTTTATTGTAAAAACAAAAATTATATAGAAAATAATTTGTGTTTTTAAAGCAGAAAATTTGTATTTTCACAGCAGAGAATTTATATTTTTAAAGCAGGGAATTTGTTTTTATAAAGTAAAGAATTTGTGTTTTTTTTTTAAACAGACAATTTACCCTCTGTACCACATCGATGTGACAGATTTCCTAACCTGAATATTCGTCAACTTTAATACTCAATAACTTGCTTCGCGTGGCAGATCAACACGTTTTACTGCCAGATTCTTTCGTTTCGAATAAAACCGCATCGAATAAGTATATTTTTATTGGGCTTTGCGGTGATGTCCGTATTCTGCATAATTATGAACAAATTTTGAGAAATGGAGCAAGCCCTGTGAGTAATAACGAACTTCTTTTTCTCCGTGACCAAACCTATTACAATATGCAATCCGTATTATAAGTTTGATCACGCGATCGGAGAAGTTGAACAACTGCGTATGGGTCTCGGCACTCTCAGCATGTGCATATGTACGAATAAATCAGGCAGAAAAAAAGTGTCGCTCGGTTATATATTAAATTAGTAATTAAACATTTGAAACAAGTATGTGTAAGATTAGAAAATTTGTCATATCGATGAACGCAGCTTTTCCCGCCTGTCATATTAATGTATAACTTCTAATTCAGAAAAATCACTGAGAAATTAGATTCAAATTGCATTGTGATTAAAAAAAATTAAAAAAGGAATCATAAAGTTTATTATTAACATACGCGGTATGGCTTTTTTTATATCTGTTGTTTTTGGTATAAATATTGTAGACTCATATATGAACGCGCACTTAGGCCGGAATCAGACTAGGCATTAAAGATTGAGATTGAAGATTGAAAGATTGAAATTTGACCAATCAAAACAATAGGAGCTAAAATTCCTTTGCCCTCATTGGTCAAATTCAATCTTCAATCTTCGATCTCAATCTTCAATTCGTAGTCTGATTTCGGCCTTAGTAAAGCGAAGGTTTAATACATAAAATGAATGCGCGTACGGCCACAGAATATATATATATATATGTTTAATTAATACATTTATTAATACATATGGTATTTTAACGAGTATTCATATGTTTGCAAGAATATTTTATAAACAAATATTCCTGTAAAGTTTATTATATATCCTCCCCTCTTATTTCATGGTTAAGAGTAATCGAAAGGCTAAAATTACCTCCCATCTGTAAAAGTGATGAGTAGACATCGGATTATATGCATAATCAAAGTGTTAAAATATGCATGCAAATATGCATTAAAAAAGACCAAAATATGCATAAAATATGCACTATCAAAAAAGAAACGACTTAATTTAAGATATATATTTTATTACTTTAATGTCAAATTGAACTAACCCAAATCAAATTATCTCTTTGAATTACACAAATTACAGCAAAATATTGGAAAAATCAACGAAACATAAGAATTTAAAAATCAACGAAACATAAGCGTTTATAACTAATTAATTACATTATATTATAATTTATAATTCTTATGACAATACACTACAATACACTTTTCTAAATTTTCAATTTGAAATTTGTGACGCTTATCACTTAATATCAGTTTGTAAGCCGAAAATGACCGCTTCACATCTACTGATGTCAAAGGACAACATTTGAAAATTTGGCGTTTTATACAAAAATATGCACTTTCAATAAAAAAAATTATTATTATATGCAAAATGCTGTGAACAGCCTATTATATGCATAGTATTATATGCTTAGTAAAGCATCCATTGCTGAACCAATTATCTTATTTTGTGTATCATATGAAGTCGCAAATAGAAGGAGTGATGTAAAGCTGTCAGTAATGGCAGGTTTTTTACTTACTTCATTTTTTACTATATTTAAGCCATTCTAACCATGTTGCCATCACTTCCGGGACAAACGATTGTTATTTTCTGTTTTCTGAGGACCCAAACGATGATTTTTCAAGGTGTACCTTGAGGGCCAAAATCGACATTTTTTTAATATTCTCCTTTGTTGAAACATTCATATAATGAGAGAAAACATCTTTTCAAATGTAAGTCAGTAAGGAATTAGAAAGACCAAAAGAAAAAGTGGTCAATTTTGTGACGAAACGTTTATGTTATGTTTTAATAGAATAAAATTTGATTTTACCTGTTGCGCAAAAAAAATCCGGCGTGTGGTGTTTTATTTATTATTTTAATAGATATTTAACGTTCAATTTGTTAGAAAGTAGTCTTTTACAATATTTATTTGACAAGTTCTCTTTGTAGTTTGTTAAAAACACATATATATAACGACATATTTTAATATAATTACATTTCACATTTATATATATTTTTTATATAATATGAAGTTAAAAAATATATATAAAATATATATGAACTTTGAAAAATTATTTTTTACAAAATGAGCTCATTGAGATTCGTCGGTATATGTAAAGAAAAAAATGTGTGATCTCAGTATTAATTTTTCTTTTTAAAAAAGATAAAAAAATGCGTTAAGAATACGTCCATCTTGAAAAAAAATTATTGTACTAAATTATAAAATCTAAGTGGTACTATCTTCATTGTACCAAATTAAAAAGTAAAATCCAAGTGGTGCTATTTATTATATTTACTTATCTTTAAAATCCAAGTAGTACTATTTTTATTATTGATTCTTTTTTATAGCTTAATTCAACTTAATTTTTTTATGCAGAATAATTAGGACAATCATTAAAAATCACATTATTATAATCCAATTTAAAAATATATATATATAAATTTATATGTATATACATGTGTATTTATTTAATTTTCAATTCACTCGTTTAATAATAATTATATCTCAATACCTTCATGTACAGAATGAAATAAATCAATTAGTGTAAAGAAAAAAAAATTACATTTTTAAAAAGGTTGCTAAGACATATATACGTGCTCCTAAAAAAAACTATTGTATCAAATTATAAAACCCAAGTAATACTATTTCTAAATTGAAAAGTAGAACTCTAGTGGTACTATTTTTATTATTTACTTAACTCTAATGATATGTATCATTTATATAAAAGCTTTGATATCAACAACAGGCGCCAAGTTATTAAATCTCATACCAAATTAAATAAAGAATATAATCCAAGAGATACTATCCTTAATTTTTATGCATAATAAAGCCTAAGTATATATCTTTGAATTCCAATTGAAAGATCTTCCTATTCTAATCCAAATGGCTTTAGTTCTTCTTTAAAAAAATTATTATATTTCACATTTCATTAAAATATTATACAATTTTCTCTTCCAATCAAAATAGTAATTAATTAATTCTCCTTCAAAGCATTATTCAAAACATTATCATTAGAGCCCGCCGACCGACGTATCGATTCGAGTCGACCGTAGCGTGTTCTTCACGATTCTCCACATTGCCACTTGATCAAAGCCATGGCGAGCGACGGAGCGACGCGACGGAGTGACGCGACGGAGCTACGGCGGTGGGGGATGAGGTGTAGTGGGGGACAACTAGCTATGGTTGACACGATCTCAGAACTTTAATCCGGCTCTAATTATCACTCTAATTATCACAAAATTTACCTTGCTCAATTCTAGTATTACCACAAAAAATTAACAGTATAAAATGAAAAAAATTTATTTTAAATAGAAAAATTTTTCATCTAAAAACACTTGGCACTGCTAAATTAAATAAGAAAAACTATAAAAACAATTTAAAAATTATAATAATAGTTAATAATTTGCTTATATTAATAAAATATTTATTGAATTATTTATATCGAGTTACAAGCAAAAAGAAAACGAGCGCGTTAAGTATGCTGCTGGAGATTTTGCTTTATTTTCGATTTTTTGTCTCTACAATTTTCTACTTGTTATCGATGTAAAAATCTCTTCAATTTCTGCGCCTCTCATTACGCTATCTATTGCATTTCATGTTCTCATTTTAATGTGTTGTTATACTTTATACCAGAGTTGGGATTTAGTTGCACATTTCGCATGCGGGTTGGTAAAGTAAGGAGCAGGAACCAAGCTGAAAATCGGCCGAAATGTGCAACTAAATCCCAGCTCTGCTTTATACACTTTAAATGTCTTCCTTTTTTTATTAAGTCTATTATAATTGTGAGATTATCCCATACAATACAGTTCTAGAGGATGTCTAAAGAGCATTCATTCATTTGTTTAGAACAGAATTTATTGTATGAAAATTGCTAATTAATATTTATTTTCTACAAATAAGGCTTTTTTTTATAAAAAATTTCCTTATACGAATGTTTTTGCACTCACTATTACCTATCATTGAATGTATAATACGATCAATATATAGCGAACGTACATTGATGTAGAACACATTGAAGTTTCAAAACAACTTGATCGGTTAAAATTCATTCTAATAGTTATATGAAGTTTTGTCCTTTTTAGTTTTTTTTAGGATATTTGTTCTTCTTTAATGATCCATTTTATTGTTATGATTAGAATTATGTCTCTAAAGTTTACTTCTCTGAAATATTTTAAATTCATAATTAATTACATTTAATACGTTTAAATTCTATGTAACATTGTGTTGCAAGAAATAATTCATATAAAATTATCAGATAGACAAAATGTCATCAGATAGGCAAGCATCTCTCATATTTGCAATGATGCATTCAGAAATTTAATAATCTGATTGAATTACTAAAATAGCTACTTCAATAAATTGTTTTGCAGTTAGTATTTAAATTTCTTACACGCCGCATCTTTTCGATTTGACCTAAAATCTGAAAAGTCGGCGCGGCACCATTAATTATAGTTAGTCTTCCTTGCATTACTTCCTTTAATCATTCGTGATAACGAAGAGATGTAATTAAAGAATCAGTCCGTTACTACTTACATACAGATTACTTTATAATACGAGATTTTTTTCTTGCATACAGATATAGTAAAATCAGGATTATCCGAGCTTATATGAGAAATAAAAATAATATTAATTTATAACAATTTATTTTAATATTTATTAAATGTTATAAATGTTAAAAAATATATATTAAATATTATAAATTTTAATAAATTAGTTGAATGAAGCGAGTATTAATTAGTAACCTCCCCCAATATATATATATATATAAATACGTGTTATATTTTAGGTAAAACTTATATTATCGTAAAATCCCTTTGTTTGTCTTTACGCGATCAGAGTTTTATTCAAATTTTGACTGTACATTATAAAATTCTTTTTCGTAAATAAAAATAGAAAAGCAAAATACAGATTCTTTTAGTGTCCATGCTCGTACGCTACATACTGTGGTCACGCGGTCTCATTGCCAAATATGGCTGGCCGAGGTATTCTTAGCACTGCTCGAGCACGAAACTTGACGGAGTCGCCCGACAAGCATACCTATCATCGTTCATATCTTCATCTTCCTCCGCGTTGTCGTTCGTTTTTTCTTAATTGTATTGTCATTATCTATTCTTTAAGAAAAAATAAAATAAAACTGTATATAAATGACATAGATTCGAACATAAAATATGAATGAATGATATATGAAGAAGATATCACACTTTGCAAATAAAATTATGCATATATAAAATAAAGAAATAAAATCTTATAAATACAAATACACATCGAGATTTATCACTGTATAGCTTTGTGTCCACGATGCTAGGTCTCATATGGAAAAAGAATTAATCAGTCGCATTTGTCAATTGGCCGAATTGTTTAAGCATTTGTCGTACAGTCCCTGCAAAGTAAATTAAATTTGGAAATGTATTTAATATTTCCACTTTAAATAAATTATATACATATGAAAGTCATGTGAATAAGATTATATTTTTATTTAATAACACATTTTTATAGTTTATTTAATTTATTTGTTATTAAAAATTAAATTATTTTTTACAATTAAGAAAAATCTCAACCTTTTTGTGTAAGTACTTTAAGTATGTTTACGATGATTTATACAAAGTTTCATTGTGATCGTCTGTTTAAATATTCTGTAAATAAATAAATAAATAAAATAATTTTGTTTATTTACAGAATAACTAATCTCTATATCACAATGAAAAAAACTTTTGTATTATATTATATAAATCATCTTGAATATAAATTTAAAGTGCTTAAATAAAATTTAGATTTTTTCATCATTTCTTAATATATTTTCATTAGAGCACGTATCTACTTCTTATTGATATAATTTTTTATCCATGTAGAAAATCACCGTTAAATTTTTTAGTACTTTCAAATGCAACATTAAACAATCTCTATAAAATAATTTTTTTAATGTTTTTAAAATATGTTTAATACAGCCTTAAATGTGATTCGCTAATTCGTTCTCCGTCCGAGATCTCAAAGTGATTTCTAACATTGTGAACGTACTTAAGAAAAAAAGAACAATTATAGTTTTTTTATTTTTGCTGTGAATATATATAGTATCGATTAATGACGCACGCACACGCGCGCGCGCGTGTGCGCGCACACACACACACACACACACACACACACACACACACACATACACACACACACACACATACACACACACACACACATTGTATAAACTTTTGTGATTTGAAAGATCTCCGTCCTCCATGTATTGTAGTTCCATAAAAAATCAGTCAGATCATTGTTTAAACTATATAGAAAATATATACGAAAAAAACTGTTGTATCAAATTAACAACGAGTAAATTGAATTCAATTCAATTCAACTCAAATGGAACCATTTTGCTAATTTAGTTAACTCTAGTGATATGTATAATTTATATAAAAGATTTGATATCAACAACTGGCGCTAAGTTAAATTCTATTATCTTCTTATTCCAACCTTCTCTCCAAAAAAAGTAACTTTAATTTTTCTTCAAATATATCTTTATTTTGAGGGTCTACCTATTTCGACCCAAGTAATAATATAGTTTCACTTATCCTTCAGAAATTATTATATAAACATTATGTTTCTATTTCGATCCAAGTAATATCACACATTTTTTAATTAATTCTAGTGATATGTATGATTCATATAAAAGGTTTGATATCAACAACTGGCGCCAAGTTAATTTCTGCTAATGCAATATTAATTTCTTACTGTAGAGCAAAGAACGTGCAACAGTATACAGGTAATCAACAGTATACAGCATCTTGATATTTACCTTGATACTTTTATATTAGATACTATTTATAAGTAATATAACGATGGGAGTCGTGATAATAATAGCTTTAATTTTTTTCAAAAAATATTACATAAAAATCACAAAATTTACTTGCACAAGTTACTTGAACATATGTAGCTGATCTAACAAAATTATTGCATCAAAAAAATAAAATCTAAGTGGTATGTACTTTGTACCCATTTGAGACTTTTTATTCTGACTTAAGTGATAGTAGTTATTCCATTTTCACTCAAAATATTTTATCAAAAAGTTATATTACTTAACTAAATTGTTATCACAATATTAAAGAGGTAATAGGACAAAATAAAAAAATTCAACTTAAATAAAAGAATTTTTTTATGTAAAACCACTTGGTGCTGCTAGACCTTCAAATATTATAAATGTAATAACGTAATAAAAACAAAAATAATTTAGATAAAATAAGATAAAGAATGAAAAACTTTTTAAAAACAATGCGACAGAAGTAAAAATAATCAGCGTGTGTATATACGAGCAAGCAATACTAGTGTGTACAGATTACAATTAAATAGTGAACATATGAAGAGCATGTAACAACCTAATTTCCGTTGCACGGATTAGCTCGCCGGAAACACAGATCGGAAACGAAAGAGGTGCGAAGGCGGCGAAAGAGAATATTTAGAGTAATCAAACTTAACAATAAAAGACCTTATTAATGGTACGCAAGACAATAACTACAAAGATATAACAGTAATTACAAAGATATAACCAAAGATGAGAATATAACAGACGTATATATACTCGTATATATATATATATATATATATACAATGTCGAGTGTCGCGGCGTCGGATTCGTAACTCCGTATTCCGAGTCACGGAACGGCGCGATCGGATTCGTCGTGAACGAGCGCGATAGCCAATAGACCTAAACGATGCGATAACGCGCGGCAATGAGGAACATGGACGCGAAGGATTTTGGTTCCAAACGCCTAGACAAACGTAGGAAATTTACAAACGCACATACTGGGGACCGCAAGAGACTTTTCAATTATTCGGAGCACTTCCGGGTACAGGTTTTCAACGAATTATTTTTTTTTAATCGTCAGTCGTCTCAGGCATTATCCTTGTATTTTTAGATTTTGGTTTCAAACGCCTGGAAAAACAGGAAATTTTCAGTCGCATGTATAATACATACATATGAGTGATCGTCAATCGTCTATCTGTTTAGTTTGGGTTTACTTTTAATTTTCGCTCCACGAACACTCCAAACTTCAATCACATCCTGAATTCTTTAGTTTTTCGTATTTTTGAAACTAGAGAGTCCTTATAATTGTTATATTGTTATTTTGAATATATATGTGCATTACATAATTATATTTTTCGCATATTAAGACTTTTAATTATGATTTTTTATTTCAGCAAGTAAAACTGAATTTAAAAAATAGTGAATCTAACGATTCTTACGCCCAAATGCATACACTCCTTTTCGTATTGAATTAAGTATCAATGTCTGACTCTAACAACTTCTTTGTGTAATTTACATGCCTGCAAACTCCTATTTCGTAAATACTGATCGCGAAGCTTTAATATAAAGCAAATATTGTCACGACTTTACAATATTTGCTTAAGTAATTTATATTTTAATAAAACAATCAAAATTTCAAAATTACCAAATGTGTGTTCTTTACTCTTGATCTAGAGTTTGGGGAGACTTGATTCAGGAGGACCATATTATCCATATGTTTTAATTTATGCAATTAGAGGTGTTGAATAATTATAATTAATTTGTATTAAAGATTTTTATAAAATTAAGTTACAAAAAATGATTTTAAACATTAAACATTAATTATATCCTGATAATATTTATCAGTCAAAATCATTAATTAAATTAATAGAATAAGAAATAGGTAATATAATGTAATATTCATAATTAACTTAGATATCTTACAATGTAATATAATTTATTAAAATTTTTGAATTTTAAAGAATTTTTATAAATTCTTTATAAAGTTTGAATTTAACTTTTTATGAAGATAAGTAATAAAACTAATCATTGTAATCTTAATTAGATAATATTTCATAGATAAGTTATAATGAAATTAAATCTTGGTTTATCAAATTAAACGAGTATGTGTGTGTCTTTTTATATTCATTATGGAAATCTTAAATTTTTAGGGGAAATTGCTTATTTCTTTCTAATTGTAAAATATTATGCTTCATAGCCTGTTTTCCGAGTTTATTGGAGTACCTACAGCTTGGAGTACTTTTCAGCGCCTTCTTTGGCTTTGTATACTCTGGGCATCGTCTAAAAAAATATGCGTATTTTTGCTAAAGATATGTAGATAAGTGACAGGTATGTTATACAGGATGTCCAGTAACGATTATATAATCTCTCATGGGCAGGTAGAGCGGACTAGTGTCCCTAGAATACAGAGTCCGGCGAAATCGTAGACTTACGCGCATAGACCCCTAAAAATGGCGGAACCAATCACCACACCAGCGGGAACGCATCACAATGGTGTGTCCGCCATTTTTAGGGGCTGGTCGCCGGACTCTGTATTCTAGGGACACTAGAGCGGACTAAACTGACAATGAGTCGAGAAGTCCTCTATCATTTTGCAATTTTCGTAATAGTTAACGAGATATTAATTTTTAAGGATTGCCGAATATAAGTGGATAAAATTGACATATAAGACAACTTTAAGATATTTCTTAAAGTTCTTTATGAAATATTTTAAAGACATTTCTGAAAGATGTGTTAAAATTGTTTTATGCATCGATTTTAGATATTCTGCTCATTGGATAGCTAAAAAAAATTGTTAGAATTGCAAAATGGTAGACGTCTTTTCATCTCAGTTTAATCCGCTTTCTTCCACGAGAGATTATGCGACCATTATCATCCTGCATATGAGAGACCCTTGGATCGAATTTCTTGCTTGGAATGAATCAAATATATCCAAAGAGTACTTTTTTAATTTTAATTTTATTTTTTGTAAACAAATAAATTTTTTTTTTACTAACCTTGCAGTTACTTTCTTAAAGCAATCAACTTTTCATTCCATTATACAGAGTATTTTAAACTTTTTGACGCTTGTGGGCAGATAGAACTAAACTGAGTTGAAAAGTCTATTATTTTCCAACTTTTGCAATAGTTATACAACGAGATATTAATTTCTAAAAATTGCTGAAAAAGCGGATAAAATCGACGCATAAGACAACTTTAAGATATCTTTCAGAGTTTTCTAGGAAACATCTTAAAAATATTTCTTAAAGAACTCTTAAAGATTCTTATACGTCGATTTTAGATATTCTATTCGTTAGGTAACTAAAAAAAATTGCAAACATTACAAAATGATAGAGGATTTTTCGACTCCGTTTAGTCCGTTCTACCATAAGCAGTGTGTTAAAAAATTCGGAATACTTTCTATACTTTCGGTCTAATTATAAAACTTAAAAACTATTTAATACTTACAAAAAAAAGAATTGGGTATTTCAAAAAATAAAACGTATCAGTACTTTGTTATTGTTAAAATAACATTTGATTGTTAAAATGACATTTGGGGTCTGTATAAGTATATCATATCAAAAGATAATAGAGCGTACTTGTGATATAATTACATAAAAAATATTTTTTAAAAGTTTTTATCCATCCTGAATATGAAATAAATATTTGTCAATTTGTTGATAACTTTTCCACTTTTTATATTTAATTATTTTACTAAACATTTATACATAAAAATTAATTTCTATTTTTTCAGATCATCACTCATCTGTACGAATGTGATTATATCCTGTAATCGGATATCATTTCAACCATATTATAATTGTCAATTTATCAACACAAATCTTGAAGGATATTAATAATTATATATGGTGATAAAAGAAAGAATGACATATAAACAAAAATAAAAAGCAAAAGGAGATCGTAAACGTAAAAAAAAGAAACAATGATCTATTTCATAAAAAAAAATTATAAGATAACGTGGCTGTTGTGGAAAATGAAATTTTTAGACCAATCGGTCTAAGATATGCCAGCGATAATAATAACAATATCTCAACAATCCTCAAAAATATCTTCATCGCTATTGTCAGCTGAAATAACGGAATTATACCAATCATCATCATTGTCGTCGCCGACGTCGTTGTCCTGGGATTGCCAGGTCTACGCGACACGACGTAATCTTTTTGTATCAGCGATTATCGACTTACGTTCAAGTAAGGCAGTGCATTGTCCAAATTTGAATACCTGTTTGGTAAACGAATCACATTTAAGATATGATCGAGTGAACTGTCAAACAATCCATTTTGATTACGCAATTCCAATTAACATCGTGCCTATTCAAAAGAATCCCGAGTTAGTCGGATTAGTATTAGATCAATCCATCAAATTGAATAATCAAGTAGTGAATTTTCTACTTGATCATCATCCGCAATTGCGTCAACAACAGTGTTTTTATGATTTGGCTGCCACAGCCAAACATGATTTACGTCGAAAGTTTCCTGCAGATTCGGCTGCTTCCGGCGAGGAAGACATAGCTGCAATTGCCAAGCAGATCAGTGATCATGCAGAGGCAATTTATCAGACGTGGAAGAGCCGTGGATTAGCACCGACGGAGATTTTAACTTGCCACAGCAACACAACTGCTGTTGATAAATTTGGTAGCACGTTGACACCTTGCAATTCACCTACTATTGGAAATGCTGTGACTGGAAATAATATTGACGACAAGATGTCGTCATCGCCATCACTCGAACATTCTTCTCCAACAACTGTAGATATATTAAATTCGCCAAATCTAGACAATGGCAATCTCGAAAAACTAGTCAACAATTTTGTAGTAGAGGACAAAGCTAGAATAGCTGCTTCTAAACAGAAATTATCATCTAAGCCATTACCATCTTCCATACAATTTGCCCTGCAGAAATTTGAGAAAAATTCTATCCAACAACAGCAGATGGCTGTTGCAACAAAGAATAATATAATTGCCGACAACTCGAAGAAATTATCGAGTGTCTTATTATCGCCTACCTTATCATTTTTGAACAAATCGTCACAAATAATAAAACCTCAGGTTCCTACGAAGACGTCTGGCTCTCATCACTGCGAAGTCTTTCTGGAGACTATCGAAACTACTTTCCCAGTTGATTTGACATCTTCCAATAGAATGATACATCAAAAGAGACCCACTAGTACATTAATTACATCATCGTCCATTGATTCCTCATTAAACATTAACTCATCGCATTCGACCACTTCAGGTTTGACAACTTGGCCATTAAAAAATAAATTAAATGATGTCAAAAGAATTACAGATGTATCTCTCACGTCAGCTAAAACATCTCAACAAGAGGATATTACAAAAACAGTGCCAGCGCAGAATGAGAAAAAATCAGTCATGACAGGTTTGAACTCACGATGTGCGTATCTTGACGAAGTCGCACGAGAAGAAGAAAGACTGATAAATGCTTTAAAAACAGGTGCTGTAATCACTGAAGAACCAGAGAGGACAATAACATGTTTGCGCAATAAACAGAAACCGGCTATTAAACAAGAAAAACCAAAAGTTGAATCGGTCAAACAAATTATTATCGGAGGCCATTATTATAAGAATAATTCGATAGTATCGAATTCGAGAACTTCTAGTTCTATGGTAAATGTAATCAATAATGACAATGTTGGCACTGCCACCACTATACCTACTAGTCATATTGCATTAGTTAATAGTGCGAAATCATTCAGCAAGGACGATCTGTCCGTTATGTCGGCGGTTGACTATGCTAAAGCTAGATACCAAGCCGCTCAAGAAAATCCACCTACCCAACAACGACTTGAGGAGCAGCGAGCTTCCAACAATACATACAATAGTTGTACCACAGAGCAATTGGTTTCCAGCGCAAGAACGAAATTTGAGATGGAGATACAAAAGGATAAGGATGTTAAAGACTTGGATAAACATTCAGTGACATCTAGATGGGGATCAAAAATTACTTCTTCACGACCACGTCTAGAGCAGGCTGTACCCCATCCAGAATTAACTAATCAACAAAAACAGCATATAAGAACGGCCGTGACGACAGGAACGGGCAATAATCCCGTCAGACCGTTCCTCACAAGAGGCTCCGTGGCAGAGCGTGTACTCATTTTTGAGAAATGTCCAAGCGAGCTGCTGTTAGACAAACGTGGTCCACGACAACTGGCCATTAATACATTGAGTGGTGGCCATGAGGTGCAAAATAAAACTCAGGTAATTCTCTTAAGAAGGGTATTATGAAAAGATCTGTTTTTGTTGTGCTTGCGGAAAGTAAAATCAACATTATTTCTTATAGTTTTTGAGGCGAGAAATCTGATAGTGCTAGTTTAAATTATGTCATATTACAAAAACACATAAAAAGTTACGTTCAAAATTGGGAAAACGCATACTGTCATAGTTATTCGTGAGATTGTCTACATACATCGATGGTAAATAATGTAATACATCATATTTTGATATTAAAAATACTATATTTAATAGCAGAAGTATTAGACGCAACAAAATGTTTTCGAGTGTTTACACGAACATGTTCAATGGCGGTGTCTATTAGGTGAGGGAAACTGATGCGAACGTGTTCGTGCAAGTGTCCGAAAATTTTCCTTTGCATCCGATATTTTCACTATTAAATGTAGCACTTTTATAAGATATTCTATATATTTAATATCAAAATATGATGTATCACACTTTCTACTGTATATGTAACGTAGCGCACATGTCTCATGAGAGAGCTTTAAATTTACAAGAATAGCGCGCAAATGATCACCATGTTTGACCTATTATCATATTAAAAAAGAATTATGTGCTTATTGGACAATAGACCAATTAGGACAAAAATAGGGCTTTCTCCTTACGCATAGCTTATATGTCTTCGTTTCTCTGAAGTAGACTCTGTCCGTCCGTCGTAAGGTGCTTGGAACGCACCCGCTAGTGTCGTACGAAAACCTTTAACATTGTTTCTAGGTTTTTAAATACGAAGGTTTACTTCTAACCGTGTCTGCGGCCGTGTTTATGGCCGCAGCCTCTCTATTGCTTGTCTTAGCGTTTTGAAGTACTCATGATCGTCTTTTTTTCTATTCGGTTTATCATTTAGAAATTGTCCCGGTAACTTTATTGGTTTCCCCAAACTAATTCCGCTGATGTTGCTTTGTGCTCCTATATATCCTTGTCTCCATGCATCCTTAGGAGGATTATAAGCAACACCTGTCCACCATTTCGTCTCATGATTTTTTATGGCTGCTTTTAATTGCCTGTGGAAGCGCTCCATCATCTCGTTCAACCGCGAATGATATGCTGTCGTCCTCACATGTGTGGAACCCGTTAGTTTTCTAATCTGCCTAAAGAGGTCCGCTTCGAATTAATGTCCCTGATCAGTCGTAATCTTTTGTGGAATTCCAAACTTTACTATCCACCCGCTGAACAAGTTCTTTGTTATCGTCTCTGCTGAGATATCTGTAACTGAGATAGCTTCTGACCATGTGTAGCGGTCAACGAATCGTTGCGTTACTACTTTTGCTGTCATTTTAACTCTGAGATGTGTAACGATTAGTATACCTGCCATCGAAAAGCTTGTGTCACATAGGGTTGCGCCACTGGTGTTCTTGTGTCGCAGTAAAGAGTTGCCTCTGTTCCTGGGATTGGCACTTTTCAACTTGAGTCTCTACTCTTTGTTGAGTATGTCTTGGAGTTCCTCATCTTTTAATTGCGCCTTTGTTGACTCCTCAAAGTTTATGGCCTTCTGTACTTCTTCTATTCGTGACAGGTCATCGGCTATCACGTTATCACTCCCCACGATATCTAGATCGTTTGTAAACTGACCGATGAACTTCAATTGCTGAGCTTGCCGTGGAGAACTGTGCAGTGAACCTTATTTGAAAAAGTAAATTAATGATTTGTGATCCGTTAGCACGCTGAATTCACGTTCTTTCAACATGTGTCGGAAGTGCCGGATTGCCGTGTATATTGCTAACAACTCCCGATCATAAGGGCTATACTTCCTTTGCGCCACGCTTAGCTTCTTATTCAAGAATGTTAGCGGTTGCCAACTTAGTTGCATCTTTTGCTGCTTACCGCTCCCAACATAGTGTCTGATGCATCCGTGACTAATCGTAACTCCGTTGCTGTATCTGGGTGTACCAGCATGGTGACATGAACCAGGCTCTTTCACTTCCATGAATGTCTTCTTCCTTTCCGTTGTCCACTCTACCGGCGTCCTTCCTTTTGCTTTTGTTCTTTTGAGCGCGTCATTCATTGTTATTTGCATTTGCGCAATCCCTTGTATAAACCTTCGGTAAAAATTGATCATCCCCAGGAATTGGTGAAGCTGCTTTACTGTTGCCGGTTTCAGGAAATAATGTGTTTCTGCCTTTTCCTGTGGTATTCCTTTCTCAGACACCTCATATCCTAAAAACTTGATCTTTTCTATTCTCCTAGAATTTTGCAGCGTTGATTCGCACTTCGTACTTGTTCAAGTGCGCGAAAATTTCTTTGAGGTGTTGCTTATATTCAACCAGTGTTATTGATGCAATTAATATATCATCAATGTAGGCGTAGCAGTAGTTCAAATCATGCAGCAGTCCATTAATAAAACGTTATAACGTCTGTGCGGCGTAGCGTAGTCTATGCGACATGTATTTGAATTCGATTATCCCGAATAGCATCGTAATTGCCGTCTTGGAATGTCTTCCGGATTGATTGAAATCTATGTGTGTGGTTGTAGGCCTTTATAAAATCTAGCATCGAGAATATCTTCTTTTCACTCAACGTTTGTGCGAAATCTTCCAAGTGCGATATTGGGTATATGTTTGGTATCGTCCGTGCGTTCAACTTTCTTTAGTCATCACACATGGTCTCCATGCGTCATCCTTTTCGGGTATCATGTGTAATGTAATGGCAATGACATGAGCTCTTTGAAGATTGAAGCATTATTCTTAGAACATTATGTCGAACTTCGCTTTGACTGCTCACAGCTTGTCGGAAGCTAACCTCCGCGACCTACATGCATCCGGTGATCCGGGTGTTGTTTGTATATAATGCATGATTTCGAGCTTGATCTCTCTTTGCTGCTCCGTTATGCGCGTTACTACTGGGTATTCTGCTAAAATAGCGTAGAACTCACAATGAGACATTTTTCGTAATAAATTATTCGCATATGTTTAATACTGATTGGAACTGGGGGTCGATTTGATTTACTATTGATTTACTTCGTCAAATCCTTTGGTTTCTTATATTGCTTGATTAGCTAAGTTATTATACAAGAAACATAATTTTTTAATTATTCGAAATTTTTATTATTCGAAACTTTTAAGATTTTCAAGACTTTCAGAAACTATCATTACCAGTAATATATAATAAGAAATTTAATAATAAATACTTTAACAATTGAGATTCGAAATTTTTGTCTTATACCATACGCAAAAAATTAAGGAATCACCTATTATGCTCTCCAAAAATAGATAATATTTAAGAGAGTGTAACTGCGTCAAAAATAACGATGACAAGAGTTTTCAGAAAACATATATAAGGACTTGAAGTCTCTATTTTTAAATCAGGAACTGAGATAATGATCGGATGTACTTCCGAAAAGGTGAAATCTCCGATTTTATTGTCAATTCGATACTACAGTATTTTGGTGCGCTGATTACAAATATGATCATGAAAATTACTGACAAGGTCATTTTCAATGTCAAATATTAAAAAACGTATTTTTTTAAATTTTTTCATATTTTGACATACGTTGTCAAGGTTATGATCCTAAGTGACTTCCAACAGGTTTTAGTTGGTAATCGTCTTTCGTTTAAAAGTTATTAACAAGGAAAGTTTAAAAAATAACATCTCATTTCTGTTATATGCTATAATACTAACAATGGCTACGGTTACACCGTGCATTTAGGTCGCGTCCTATACAATAGATCTTTGTTTATCCTGTATATTAAACAAAGACATCTATTGTATAGGCCGCGGCCTAAATGCACGGTGTAACCGTAGTCAATTACTCCATACCCCTCTCCTTGCTTATGTAATAATTTTTGACGCGAAACGAGGTCCATTCTATCTCCCCTCTATCCAGGGGGGGGGGTCACATTAGAGAAAGTGCGGGGTGAGCTTGGACAGTCGAATCTCCTAAGAGGGGGAGGTGACGTGAACCTCGCTTCGCATTTCCATGTCGTACTTTCCAGTCGTATGCCTCGTGGCAGGACAAAGGTGGGGTGGAAGTCGCTTCGCGTGAAAAGTCATACGCCCCGAGGTAGGGGGAAGTGGAGAGGAACTCACTTCGCATGGCAAGTCGTACTTTCCTTGGCAGGAGGGAAGGAGGTATGGGGTGGAACTCGCTTTGCGTAGAAAGTTGGACGCTCCGAAGTAGAAGGGAAGGTGAAATGGACCCAATTTTGCATGGAAAGATATTACGTAAGCAGGGAGAGAGGAGAGTGGAGTAATTGTTAGTATTTTAGCATATAGCAAATATGTGAAGTCACCTTGACAATGACCTTGTAATTTTTGTGATCATATCTGCACACCAAAATACAGCAGTATACCAATCGACAACAAAATCAGGTGTTTCACCTTTTCAGAAGTCCATTCTAACGATCTGATTGACATTTTGGGAGCTACATGGATATAAATGGAAACGAATCACTCTGAAGATTTTTTGCGAACTTTATGAAGTTCCAAGGTATAAATTAAAAACGCATATAAAAAAGCAGTTTACAGTTTTTGATAGATTGAATCTTTATCTTTAATTTACTTGCTTATTGAATATTATACGGTTTTTTTTTTTACCAAGTTATTCAATATTGAAGTGAAAACAACCTTTTATCACTTTTTCGAAAGCTGTAAACTGCTAGCTTTTATGTGCGATTTTTAATTCATGCCATGGAACTTCGTAAAGATCGTACAAAAGATTTCAGATTTAACGGATTTCCGTTTGTATTCATATAGCTACGTAAAATCAAATGGTTAATTCAATTATCTATTTCAAAAATAGAGATTTTAAGCTTTAAAATGCTTTTTGAAAAATCTCGTTATGATTATTTTTTACGAAGTTACACTTTCTTAATATTTTTAGACGACTGAATAGGTATTTCCTTAACCTTTTGTTGCATAGTATCCTCTGCAAAGGACACCTTTTCTTGCCGCAATTTTTGTATATTTTTACGTATTTGATAATTGATTTATCAGTATGATATTAGACCGATGAGAATAAATCTAATTAAGGTTGTATTGGACATATTTTGGAAACATTCAAAAAATTACGAAAAAATTACATTGTTTTTTTGCATTTAAAAGTTGTAGAAAAAAGTAGACATGTGCTCTAATGAAAATATTAAAAGATAATGAAAAAAATCTAAATTTTTTTATGTAAGTACTGTATATTTGAAGATGATTTATATTTATAATATAAAGTTTCATTGCAATATGGAGATTAGTTGTTCTGTAAAAAAAAATTAAATAAAATTATTTTATTTATTTTTTTATTTATATATATACAGAATAAATAATCAAATAATCACAATGAAACTTTGTATAAATTATCTTGAATGCTTAAAGTACTCAGAAAAAATTGAGATTTTTTTTATGTTGTAAAAAATAATTTAATTTTTAATAAAAAACAGACTAAATAAACTATAAAAAATGTGTTACTGTATGAAAATATAATTTTATTTACACAACTGTCGTATGTATGTTTTATTTGAAGTGTAAATATTAAACATTTCCAAATTTAATTTACTTAGCACGGACTGTACGACCAATACATCCTTAAATACGAAAATTTCTATATTAGGTCAAAACGGAAAATTATTTACAATTTATAAATTATTCGCAGATTTTAAGATTCTCATTAATATCCGATTATTTTATTGATATTCTTAGATGTTTATTAGCATAAAAAATTATTAAATTGCTCATCAATATAATAAGTGATACTACTCTGATAAGTGATACTTTCTGCTTATGATGGCGTTTCAAAATCGAAAAAGATTTCGGCGCGCAGTTTGTAGAGCCAAGTATGTATAGATATAAATTTATACAGAGAGAAAGAGAGAGAGAGAGAGAGAAATATTTAAGCACAAAGATTCGCTTTGACCGAATACAGGAATTCTCGTATTTGATTGATTTATATTACGTTTTTGGGATCATTATATTCCTAAGATTTGAATAACAAAATTATGTAATTATTTTGCATTAACTACAAGTTAAAAACAAAAGATCAGTCAAGCATCTTTTTTACAAAAAAATTATGCCGGGACGAAAATAATAATAAATATATCTTCAAAATCTTTATATTAATGTTTTCGATGTTGCTGATTTCAAATCTGTATTTATAATTGACAAATTTTAAATGGCAGAACCAAAACATTGGCCGAAATAACTAGACATGTTGAAATCTGATTTTAGGGAAATGGAAAGTTTAGGCGGTCGAAAATTGTGTAAAAAATTCAAATGTCGTTTGTGGACAAATGAATAAACATACATACATTTTCTTTTTAGTACATTTTTAATGCTTTCATAAAACTTTCTTAATGAATAAAATCAGCCGTGAAAGTCCTTAAAATATGAATAATTGAGAGCAATATTGATTATCAAAAGCGACTGCACGATTTGCGTTCTGATCACGATTTCGGGTAATCGAGTGAAAATTTTTCAATTTTTTGGTGCCATTTTATTGGTGAGATTCTCATCTATAGGCTGAACCTGAAATCTGTAAAAGAACGTGAAAATTACAAAAGTGGTAGTGAAAAATTAAAGAAATGTCGAAAAATTCAAATTATTTGTTGTTAAAACGGGCTTAAAAAATAAATGTCGTGCTATAAAAGTAGCTTCAATTTATGGAAAAATTTGTTATTTTTATTTAAACAAAAGTTGAATATTTACAGCCGTTCTTGAGTTATCGTGGCAAGAACAGAACAGTGCGCAGTCGCCTTTAATTATCAATATTGCCCTCAATTATTCATACTTAGTGGACTTTCGCGACATTTGAATTTTGTACAATTTTCGGCCGTCCAAACCTTTCTACTTCCATTAACGATATTTTTCAAGACATGTTGAATTTTGATTGTAATGAAATTTTACATATATATAGATGAAATAAATAAATAAATGTAGAAATGATTTATGTGGAAAAATAGTTTTAAAGAATGAAATCACCCCTTAAGTATATGTATGAACAGTTTTTAACTTTTTTCTTTCTTGTCTCTCAAAAACTATTTGAGATATAAAAAAATGTTTTATATAAAAGTTTAATAACAAACATACCTTAAACTAACTACATAAGCAACATTTTGAAAAAAATTATTTTAAAAAATTTACCTCTATGCAATCACTTATATGAAAAAATATCTATTTTATACATTTTTTGTATTTCTTATACCTTCAATAGTTCTTGAAATATAATGTCAAAAAAGTTGTATTTTTAAATTTTGTCTGCAGATTTGAAATCAGAAGTTTAACATATTCTTACGTGTAAAATTTCACATGTAAATAAGCTATAGTTAATTTTTTTTAATTTGGCCGTCATATTGAATCTGCCTTTAAAACTTTTGACTTTAGATTTGTAATCAACGACCCCAAAAATCACTCTATAGACTAAAATTCAGCAAAATACATTTATCAGAAAAATTTGTGCAACAAAGGGTTAATTTTTTTGCGTAGTGTATATGAAGCCACTTGATCTTGAGCTTATCATTAACAGCTGCTATTATTGTGCCATGTGAACTGAATGAGAGTAATCGTATAATGACCATGACGTAATCATCGGCACTGCAAGGTATGGCAATATATTGATCATCTCTTTCCTTGAAATCTTCTGACGATGTCTCGTAATAGAACATCAGTGTGTTCTTGATCAAACCCAATGAAAATTGTAATTTACAGAACATATACTTTAAAAGAAACAACTTATTGTATTTCTATATTTAATTTGATTTGTTTATGGAGGTGATATATTTTTACAGGTAGACTTTAACCTTTAGACTGCCGGGAAAGCCACTTTTATGGCTCTGGAGTGTGGGTTTAAATACCCTCATTTTTCGTGGTATTTTAAATATTAATTATATTAAACATATATGTGTGTATGTTGTCCACATAATGCTCTCCGGTGCCCGCTTCGCGCTTGTTTGCGCTCACGTCGATGGAACATAATAACCTAATATAATAATAATTCGTTATGCATAATACCCTGCTTTGAAAATTATTATTCAAAAGAAATTTTGTCATAATTATGAAAAAAATAAAATAAAAAAAACAATTATAAAATATACAAAAAATATAAAAAAGTAAAAAAATTATGTATAAAATAAGAAACAAGTAAAAAAAATACAAAAAATAAGTTAAAAAACCAAACAAAAAAAAAGTCAAAAACGAGCTACAAACTTTTTATGTCTATGTCGTTAGCTCTGAGTAAGCTAAAGGAAAGTTCTCTACATGAGTATATACGTTTATATTCATTTATGTTGTCAGTGTTACATATAGGGCTCGAGATTTCATAAATTTATGCTCAGAATTGAAATCAACAATACCAAAAACATTATTTTTGATAAAATAAAATTAAAAACAACTCCTAAATACATTATTTTTGATAAAATAAAATTTTTTTTATTTGATTATACATTCCCTGCCGAGAAAGCCATTTTTGTGACTCTGCACAAATCTCGATTTTCTGCGCTACGTATTCATTACTTATGTAGACAAATTTTCGAGAAAAAACATTATTTTAACGAAAAAGTGCCGGCAGCCTAAAGGTTAATTCATTTAAAAAATCTTTCTTTTTAATTCAATTCGCATCTTTTCTTATAGATTTACTCGAGAGAGAAGACGCAGCAAAAAAGTTTGCCACCACATACAACTTTACAAAGACAAGTGAAAGCCAATAGAAGTGTTCATATACCAAGGTTTGTATACAATGTTATAAAGAAATCAAAACCTTAAAAAAAATATATATATAAAGTGAAGTCAAATGCATGCATATTGCATGCTATGTAAAATGTAATGTAGAAAGAAATTTTATACAAATGTTCTATTATCACTGCAATAGTGGAAAATTGAAAATTTATATAATATATATATTTTATTTTTACTAAAATTTAAAATTGTTAAATATAATTTAATCATTTAAAAATTATCAATAGATCAATTTTTGCTATGCAACAATAAATTACCAAGTATAAATTATATTATAGAAATAATTTAAGTAAATGATAAAAGGTTTGAAATGTATATATTTTACACAATTTTCTTATTTAAATATATTTTTCTAAAAAAAAAGTAATAACGCAAAAATAATATTAACTAAAAATAAAAAATTGTGTACATGTTTAAAATTTAATTCTTTCATATTAGCATTCATTCATTATGGTGTTCAATAAAATATGATTATATATATAATTTACGTTTAAATTTATATATATGTATTATACAGCGTTGTAAAAATATATACTCTTTCAGATTAAATTGTAAAAACGCTTAAATTGAGAACCTCTTTAAAATATTTTTCTTTGATCGCATTCAATTGTTTGTTATTCATATTATATCAATACGTATTATATCAATACAGAATATCGAAAAAATATATATACAATAATACAAAATAATACAAACAATATCAAAATAATGCTTTATTAATCGGAAAAAGCATAAGGGTCAAATTGGCGCGTTCAGCGATTCTTAAAGGCTGTCCAATTCCGGCGGTTCCAATGTTAAAAAATAAATCGATAAATCTTCTACTTGATTAATTTTAAAATAATGTTATTTCTTTTGCAGATTTTATTTTCCAGGAGGGAAACCACTTCCTCTCTCACAATTAGAGATGATCATCTCAAAAATTACTGCGGCCTTTCAGAGTTTACCGAATTGTCACGCTTCTCAAGCACAATTTCATATTATCACGAAGGTCAGAATTTATACATTTTTGAAATAAAATGATTTGCTAAAATAAAAGTAATGCTTTCCATTACTTTTATCAGCCATTTATGTTAACAATGGAAACAATATTAAGAGACTATTTATGAAGTTATAGATGACAAAGCCAACTATTTTTATACTTCTTTTTCTTGTTATTGGATCAGTATATTCGAATAATTTATTTTTTTCTCTTTTCATCAAATATTTGCCATTCTGATAAATACCTTTCTCTAAACAACTCTTTCTAAGTATTAGTTATGTTTTGAAAGAGTCATTCAGCAGACACACATCATTTAGTTAGATTTTGATCACTTATTAACCACCAATGTTTTTAAGGCATCAAAATGATGATCTAATAATACAGTTAAATGACGTCATACTCATAATGATCAAATGATGTTATATATGTACATACATATATATATTTATAAATATATATATATATATACACTTGTCAACAAAATTATCGCAAAATAAATGTATATCAAAATTTTGCATAACTTCAAGTAAGTCAAGAAGACTAGAACTAAGGAGGATCAACTCGTGCCAATAGCGGTAGTGGGGG
>NW_017257254.1:266920-297692 GCF_001594055.1 Mycetomoellerius zeteki | reverse complement strand
GAATAGCTGCGGACGTTTTTTGACTCACCCCCACCACGCGAGTTGATCCTCCTTAGTTCTAGTCTTCTTGAAGTAAGTATAACTCCGTGAAAAATGGTCGTATTTAGGGAAAAGTGGGTGAATTGTGCGCACCTAAGGAAAATTTATTGTCCTGGAATGACTTTCCAAGTTCAAAGCGATATATTATAAGTATGAAAATAGAAAGTATAAACATTCTTCTATCATTACGTATTCTCATATCAAACAGATTTTCATTCAATAAGGTTATATTTGGCAGAAAGGAAAAAACCGAAAAGCGAAAAAATTTCTCGCGCGTCGGGTAATTGTGCGCATGGGTTGAATAACTGTGCGCAAAGCAAAAGTCATAGCAAATGAATGAATTATGGAATGTTGACAAAGAAATCAGAAAATATATTTATTATATTGCAATATAAATATATATTAAATATATTTTAAATATATATTATATATATTAAGCAAAAATACAAAACTAATATAATAATAACACACATAGACTTTGGCAAAATAAAATGGGAAAATAAAATAATATGCAAAGAAAAAACGAAAAAAATTGCTTGTCATATAGTATACGAAAGATGGGTAATTGTGCGCATTTCAAAACGCTTGTGCACAGTTGTCCGCCGCGATCTGACTCAATATGAAATACGATTACTTTAACATTTCTTAACCAAACTTAATAAATAACAGCTCAAAAGACACACATAATAACATACTTTAATAACGTACGCAACTTTAAACAAATTAAAAATACGAACTTATCACCTTATTTTTTGAATGCTAAAATAACAAGAAAAGATGTGATTTCACTTTTTTATATTTCTTTGGTTAGCAACGTATTTACGTCGTATCTTTTGTAGTTATATCTTAAGAGGACGACCTCCTGCGTAAAAATTTCACCACAGATGTCTTTATCCATTGGAAAAGTACCAAACCAGGATGCGCACAATTACCCGCTGCGCACAGTTCCCTCACTTTCCTCTATAAATTTTTTTTTCATTCTCAAGAGTAAAATTTGTACTTTGAGAAACTTTCGATAAATTTTAAATTTATCCTTACTTTTGTTTACTTTTTTTTAAAGTAAGGACGTGTTACGTCTCCAAAAAATGAATAGTGTAACGCACTCTGTGGGGTACAATAAATTTTTTCGCAAATATCATGATGATATCGTAAAATATGATTTTTCGTAAAATACGACTTTTTCTTGCAAATTAAAAAAAAACTTTTTTACGATTTTTTTTGTTGCGAAGATAGATGGCGTATCAAAGTTACCTTTGCATTTTTGTTCAATTATCTTTAACATTAACATTAATCGATGCGCACCTAGAAAAAGTTGCTATTCGAATTTTGCGCAACATATGCGTACATGTGTAGGTGTGTATGTGTAAGTATGTGTGCGTGTGTTGGAGTTGACGCGTGGGTACATTGACGCTTCAAAATCTCGTTTCGTCTTCAAATGACTTCTTGCAAACGCTCATATATATTGATGTAAGCTCTAATTATGACCTGAGAAATTTTTTATCATATTCAATGTAGTGCTGCGTCTAGTTCCTGAAAATTCGTTGGTAATTCTTTTCAAATTTTATAGCCTTCTTCCCATCATCTTACACACATGAACGGTAACTTGAATAAATTTAAACTATAGTAAGTTTAAACTGAAGTAAACACTGTGTACCGCGAGTTGGTATTATACTTCTAATTAAAGTATTGTTTTTACTGGAATTTAAATCCCATCGAACATATGTGAGATATGAATATGTTGGATGGAAAGAAAGCTACGAAGGAAGGATCACCAATAAACTTATAGAAACAGCATTACACCAAATATGGTGGGAAATCCTTAGGCCACAATTATAACTTTTATTTATATACAGGGTGTTTGATAATTTATAAAACTCGCATAACGGCAGAATGAACTAAACTGAATCAAAAAGTTCTGTACCACTTTGCAATGTTCGCAATGGTTAACGAGATAATTTATGAAAATAGCCAAATTCGTCCGGCCTACCGCCAAATGCAAGCGGCCGGTGAAATAAGACCGTCCAGTGAGATGCGCATTTGTCGTCGCTAGGCACGTATATATGTACATATACACACACACACGCGCACGCACGCACATTGTATATTTCACATCTATGTATGCTATTTTGTAGGTATGGCTAGACTCTGTCTCTAGGGCATATCCAAATACTCGCGGAATGTTTGATGGCTGTTAATGTAAATAAACAATAGCAATGTTAGGCCAGAGAACGATGGATGTTTAGAAGTGTATGGTTACATGTTTTTGACGTCTTTATTTTTATTTTGGACATGGTATTGTCTAGAATTATATCACCCATAATCGGGACACACTATCAGGCTGAAGCCACCTGTATTAATAATAAAACTAGCTATTATATAAAACTATTTTTGACGTTTCTATTCCTGTTGAATTTCTTCATAGTGGTTTCACAGAATAAAAATTTCCTTTCCACGATTAAAATGTACATGTTAATGTATTTGTCGTTGGTGTATTTTGTATTCAAAGCTGGAAAAAATAAAAAATTACAGATTTCTTTATCTATTTTACCATCAGCGTTGGTCGCCATACCGAAAAAAATAGATAAAGAAATCTGTAATTTTTTTATTTTTTTCACCTTTGAACACAAAATATACCAGCAATAAACATATTAGCATGTATATTTTAATCGTGGAAAAGGAATTTTTATTCTGTGAAACCATTACGAAGAAATTCGACAGGAACAAAAACGTCAAAAACGTTAGTTTTATCGTAATACAGGCGGCTCCAACATCCCCTTAAGCGTTTTATCCCGAATCTATCGATCCGAATTTGTTGATCCGCAGTGTAGAGAGAGTTTAATTAATAAACCATTTTTTTAAATTAACGGATTTTAAGTAGTATGATAAATAGTAGTTTAAATATGGTTTAAAATCAATAATATTAGAATCGAAAGATTTGGAATAAAACGCTTAATCTAGTAATATCCCGATTGCGATCGGATACATCCCGTATATAATTATATATTAATTATTTAATTAAGAAAAATAATAATCATTAATAATATCATTTTTAGACCGCGTATGTGAGAGACACAACCGAAAATAAATAAGAGCCCTATACGGTCGAAGCTAGATCTTAAAATGCTTTAAATAAATCAATCTTGAATCACTAAATATTATATATATATATCAAGACATATATATCATATTTAGTGATTCAAGATTGATTTAATAATCATTATATATACCTGAAAAATAACATTTTTATGTTATTTTTCATGTTAGTATATCGTCAGGAATATTACGTTTATCTTATGTCATTGTTTAGTTGAATGATATTGAAGAATAAGAAATAAATCGACACATTGCGACGATAATACTTGATTGCATATAAAATTTTTTTGGGGAGAACTTGTTTGCAATTGTTACTACATTTAAGATGAATCATGAATAACATTAATTCACTAATAATAGATTCGAACAAATGGAAAACTAACAATAATTAGTTAAACTTATTTTTAGATTTTAATATCATTAATAAAATGAAGCACTATAACGTAAAGAAATATTATATCATGTCATGGCATGAAATAGTCTTCAGTAAGACATTGTTAGAATGATTTCTATGACTTTGTTGCAAAATTTATTGCCATAAAAAAATTATGATGTACATACGTAACGCAAGCTATAGTTTTTAGCGCAGTGAATTTTGAAATAAAGTCCATACAACTGTCATTTTTTGATCACTTGACGTCATAAGTACAAACATGCCTAGTATTTGACACCAAAATGATGTGTGCTTGCTACCTGAACAGTTATTTATAACTTATAATGAAATTATTAATAATTTTCAATTATAGATCTATTCATTTCTAAAGAGATTAAAAAAAATTTTTTATAAAAATCCGTTCAGTGTATTTTTTAAAGAAATATGTGATAATTGTTCAGTTTAATCCTTCTCAGCTCCATATAAAAGTTAAAAAACATGATTTTATAAAAGAACATTTAAAAATTTTAGATACCATAGTGTCACTTTACGTCTTGCAATTTATTGTTCTGTCATATCTATTTCAAATCGAGGCTAAATAAGGGTGGTACTAAGTACTAAATGAAAATTATGAATGAAATTGTTAATTACTTTTTAATCAACCGCCTAAAGTTTTAACCATTTTAACTATTCTAATCGCGAAACAATTGTGCATTTAATTTTCTTTTAAATATATTCAAAGACATTTTATGCGGGTGATCCGAAATGTACAATATATTTTTTGAGACTAAGAAATAAGTATAAGGCATTAACATTTTGATCATTTTCAAAAGCACCTTTTCATACAATGCGCAACATTCTTATCAGTATCTTACAATTAATATAATGTTACGACACATTAATCAATTATTTATTTTATATATTTATATATTTTAGAGTAATATAAATTTTGTCAATTTTTTTCTTTATTATATAGGCTTGTGATTTACCCTTGTATTGGAAAATACCACTTTTCCTGGCAGCAGGCGGTGAGCAAAAAGGATTTGTCGAGATGAATGTCTTTCTAGAATTTTGGAAAAAGTAAGCTATGGAATGCAATTTATATTTTTTATTAAGAATGTCTATTATGAGAAATTGTAATCACTTTTTGAATTCTTACATTTTATTGAATTTACACAGTAGGTAAGAGATGACGGTTGAAACTGAATTTTAAGTTTAAAACTTTAAATAATTCCATGCGAATTTATATCATATTTATAATCTCTTGAATTACGCGTCGAAATGGTTTTTCGAACTTAGAAACGCAAACTGAACTACTATAGTAATATTACAAATTAAATTGACAAGTAATTTAATAATTTGATGACTAATATGCCAACTGAGGGAAACCTTTCCGACCTCGACTTTGACATATCTTGTCAAGGGCATGATCTCGAGTAACCTTCAAGAGGTTTTAGCCGTTACTCATTATCCGTTAAAAAGTTATTAACAAAAAAGTTTAAGAAATAACGTCTTATTTTTACTATATACAATATTTATAACTACTCCATATCACCGTACTAAAGGGCGTTAAGTCTGATGTCCACGATGCTAGAAATCGGTCCGAGATCTCGGACAGAGAAAGAATTAACAAATCACATTTGAACAATTTGATCACATGACCATTGCGATTGGTCAATTCTTTCTTCATCCAAGGTCTCAGACCGATTTCTAGCATCGTGGACACAAAGCTTTAGACTTTTTACGCGAAGCGAGGTCCACCTCCCCCCCTGTCAAAGGGCGTCCGACTTTCTACGCGAAACGAAGTCCACCTTACCTCCCTCTTGTCAAGGGACAATGTGAAATAATTTTTAATATTGTATACATATAGCAGAAATAAGATTATTTCTTAAACATTTTTTGTTGATAACTTTTTAACGGAAAATGGCTAAAACCAAACTCAGGTACAACATATTTCAAGATCAAGGTTATCGGAGAGGTCTCCCTCAATCGGCATATTTATCAAATATTACCTCGATCCGGGTCAATTGAACCCGGATCTCTAGAATTCTGTGCTAGCGTCCTAAGTCTTTAAATCACCGAGGCCTTAGTAATATTCTTCGCAAATCGATATATAAGAACATACGCATTTTCAAGGCAGCGCTCGCGTGCAAAATAACAATAAACAATTTATTTGGACCGTATAATGTGAATACATAAGTTAAGTAAGAAATAAAGTCCTTTTATTGAGTTTTTTATATTTTAAACACGATGTTTACGTTGTTGTTGCATTTGTTACATATGGAAGAATTAATATAAAATTATCATAATTTGAATGAAATTTGGAGGCATAAAATCTGTCTACAGTGAGATAAGGAATGATTGATACAAAAAAGGCATGTATCGACTAGTTTGTAAACGGAAACACGAAAAACATTTTAGAATTAAATTTGCTTCCTTCTGTTTTAATGAGTGCATTTAGTATTACAACCACTCACTGAGCGCTCACAAGGGAATCTCTCGAGGTGTCAAATTCTGATTTTAATGAAACTTTGTGGGGTTGTAACTTATATAAAGAGATGAATTTAGAAAATATTACTTGGTGCGGAAAAACGGTTTGAAGGGGTGAAATCACTTACGTGTACAGCGGTTTTCAGCTTTTTCTGTTATTCTCGAAAACTATTCGAGATATAAAAAATATTTTATACAAAAATTTTACAACAAAATTAGCTGTATTCATTTTCGTTTTTAGAATAATTATTTACCAATTTTTTTTCAAAATTTTCGAAAAAAATTGTTAAATAATTATTCTAAAAAAATATCATTGGCGTGAATAAATAGAGGTAATTTTATTGTAAAACTTTTGTATAAAACATTTTTTTATATCTCGAATAGTTTTCGAGATATAGCGGAGAAAGCTGAAAATCACTTCACACATGAGGCCTGAAAGCTGAAAATCACTTCACACACTTCACCCTTCAAACCCTATGTTGGCAACAATTTTCAAAACTTTTTAAAAAAATTATTATTTTTAAAAATATTTATGATAGATAGAGGTAATTTTATTATAAAGTTACTTGTAATTAAATGTCTAAGAAAATGATAAAATGCTATCATTTCCACACCACCTATATGAGGTAGATAGCATGATGCGCTTTTTTTTATAGTTTCTCCAGTAGGCCTATTCCACTCTAATTTTTTTATGCACGAATTATTCCAAATGCCGTCATTCCTCCTTTGATTGCTTTGGAACATTTAAAAAATGTGTTAAAAAAAATTTATCATTATTATTACATAAAAATATATTCGCGCGAGTAATATTTAAAAAATGCTTATCAAAATATTGTAAAATTACAACATCCTTTTCCTCATTTTCTTCAATATGTCATTAATTTAATAATGCAGTTAAATAATTTAACTCAAGAAGATGTTTTAATTTGATTCTAATTTATTTACTTATAATACATACGTTAATATGAACATTGCTTATGTTGAAATTAATTACACAGAAATGGATTGATTAACATTTTGATACATATGGAAGTAAAAAGATAATAAAATATTATTTAACTCAAAAAACAGGATTGCTATTGCTCCTTTGACATCTAACAGTGATGAGTTACGGTACCATATATTTCCTGTAATGTATAAGCACATTTTTTGTTACAAAGAGCAATGAATATATTTATTTTAAAACTACTTGTAAATCTCGTTATTAATACTAACATGATTATATTATATGACAAAATATTCGCAATTATGATATTCTTAAAAAAATGCTGCATACAAAAATATTTCTTGCACCAGGAACATCGTATTATAGCAGGTGCACCACATATAGAGCAGCGAGGTATTTCTTGAATATCCTTTCCGTTGAAACAAAAATCTACTGGAGTTTCGAATTATGGCGGCCGTTCTTCGATATTCTTCTTGTATTCACTCTTATACCAGGCATATTTAAAAAGATTATGAAATCGCGGAGAAGATAGTTGTATATGCGTTAAAGATTGTAATTTAATGATATTATTTCTCAAATATAAATTAATATCATAATTTAATAACATAACGCGATCACTGAATGTTCTCACAAAGTTTTTCCATAGTCTAAATCCATAAACATTAAGAGGTTGAATCATTCCCGTAGTTTTCTTTGGTATAGTTAAAATTCGTATATCTTTATCTTTTTTTGGCATAAATTTTTGCAGACTTGCAGGACAATGTCCGCTCCAAGAGTCTAATAACAGCACACTAAAACTTCCAGTAGCGGGTACAAATACATTTGTAAACCAAGACTGAAAGTGTTGTGTAGTTAATTTGCCCGATTTTGATGTTGCAATGTAAACATTTACAGATCTAAACAAACTTGCTTCTACGCATGGTCCAAAATTTCCACTCGATTCTTTCAATACCAAATAGAGAGGCGATTTCAATTGTCCGCTTGCAGAAATTATGGACGTAATCGTATAACTATGCGTAGTTGCCAATAGTGATTGAACTGTGCTTTCAACTGTTTTAACACTGCGTAGTCAGTGTTCTGTCTGAATGTAATTCCAAATTGAATCCACTTTCGTCTGCATTATATATTCTCTAGTTCAAAAAGATTTATATTAGATTTTTTTACGGTAGCTATAAATTCCTGACATGTAATTTGTAATTGCTCTTTATCTCTTGGCGCAAAACGACTTACAAATTTTGTTATTTTTTTGACACAATTCTATATTTTCTTTTAAAATTTAATATCCATGTTGCACTAGCTTTAAGTGAAGGAAGATTGATTTGTGTCTTGACTTCTACGGCCCATCGTCGTAAATCCATATCATGAATAATTCTTTTTTCGTCATCAGTGTCTTTGAAATTTTGTAAGACATATTCGGAAATATATAACATCTTTTCTCTAAGGGTACCTCCTTTTTGTATATAATGTTCCCATCGATGTAGTTGCCGCAAAGACTTCACCTTTCTAAAATGTTCTTTTACCGATGTGCAAAAAAGGAATACCATCCCTTTTTTGCACTTTTCCAATATTCAACAGCTCTTCTTTTATAGCTATCATTAACAATTTCACGTTCTTCTGAAATACAACTATCTTCTGCTTGATCATCGTCTTCATCTTCTTCGAGTATTTCCATTTCATCATTCTCGACAAAATCTGCATCAAGTAAGTTTGATTCCTAATAATTTTCAAATTCTAACGTAGTATCAGTATGAATATCAGGTGATATTTCATTCATTGAAGAGTATATAACATCCTTTATCACATCGCGTAATTCAATTTCTTTATCGTTTACAGGTGTTTCCAGAATTTTTGAAATTTGGAAAAAGATAATTAACATATTGAGAATATTTGCAGGATTCACTTGTACCATTTTAACGATTTGTATTGTTTGACTTTGCACTTGAATTAGTCGTTATTCTTGCTAATTATGCTTTATACTGAAATTATTGCAAGATCTTTGTGATTTATATAGTAATATCAAGTGATATCATTGTATCACTTTTGAAGTAATACCACTTTTACATATCAGGCATCTTATATCTCATGTACATTACACTTGATATAAAAATGACGCTACTGTCACGTTAATTAATAATATTAATCAAGCACGTACATCATATGTGATATAAGAATGACTCTACTGTCTCGTTAATTATTTATATCACTCAATTAACGGGACAGAGTAGCGTCATTTTTATATCAAGTATAATGTACATGAGATATAAGATACAAGATAATTTTTATGTAATAATAATAATATATCTTTTTTAACACATTTTTTAATATTCTAAAAACGTGAATGAATACAGCTAATTTTATTGTAAAACTTTTGTATAAAACATTTTTTTATATCTCGAATAGTTTTCGAGATGTAACGGAAAAAGCTGAAAACCGCTGTACACGTAAAGGGTGATTTCACCCCTTCAAACCGTTTTTCCGCATCAACTGATATTTTCTAAATTCATCTTTTTATGTAAGCCACAAAGTTTCATTAAAATCATATTCCATTAGAGCTAAAAATATAGACCAAACAGGTATAATCTGGGTCTAAAAGGTTGCAACATTTTTTTTCGATGGGTTTCGGAATGCAGCTTGCTCAACGAGCGATTGGTTCTTATTCATGGATCGACAAATAAGAACCAATCGCTCGATAAGTAGACTGCATTCTAAAACCCATTTTAAAAAGTGTTGCAACCTTTTAGGCCCTGACTACAAGAGCTCACTGAGTGCTCAGTGAGCGATCGTGCTTCTGGATGCACCTACTAAATGCACCCAATGGAACCCACACCATGGAACGTAATTCCATAGACATAGTATCTCTAGAGTCTAGACTGCGCATTCGAGGAGTGGGGGTAGTCCTCATTTAGAAAAAGGCGCACTCATTTGGGCCGTTAATTTCTCTCTCGTTTCGCGCATAAATAATGCGTTTAAAGTTATATCTGTAAGGGAGGGGATCGAAAGCACGAAACTCGGCGAGCTAACCCGGCTATCAAAAATTTGGGATGTCGCAACACCCAACCCAAGACGAAACACGTCTGTCCCGGTTCGCGGTCGTCGTGAGACGACTCTCACAGAACATATACGAGATTCTCTTCGCCAATCTGACACTCTAATAGCGTTTTCGGCCCGATCGGGTTTGCACCAACTTGGGTTGGATTAATCTTTCCTATTGGTTGACGTTACACGCTCTACCAATAGCACAAAACGCCATTAATCCAACCCTAGTTGATGCAAACCCGGCCGAGTCGAAAACGCTATAAGCTATTATGTACATTTCAGTTCCTCGTTCTCTCTTTCGATCCCCTCTCTCAAAGATACACTTTATACGCATGCGCGAACCGAGAGAGAGAAGTTAACGGCCCAAATTAGAGATCCTCTAAGGCCGGAATCAGACTACGCATTGAAGATTGAGGTTGAAGATTGAAATTTGACCAATAAGGACAAAGAAATTTTAGCTCCTTTCATTTCGATTGGTCAAATTTGAATTTTTCAATCTTCAATCTCAATCTTCAATGCATAGTCTGATTCCGGCCTAATAAGAGTCGCGACATCAGAAAGCCGCATTTTGATTGGTCCGACATGTTTCAACAATTCCCGTCTATATTTGAATACCTATATTCGTGTTATTCTTAAATTTCAACAATATAATTAAAATTAATTATTTTAAATGCATTAACAAATAGATTCGTTACATTACATGTCGAAATAACGCATGCGAGAAAAGAATTTGCAGGCGTCCAATTTTTCACACCATTTCCTCAATCAACATCTTTCGCTAACATTTTTCACCCATAAAGTACGACGTTCAGCATTTCGAGGAAATGCTTTTAACATGTAGCCTTTGGCTACTGAGTTGTTATAAAATAGGGCTGCACACCCAACCCATTTTTAATAATAACTTTTATCGAAAATAACGTTACGCGTGTTTCATCACTTGCGGTCAGCTCATCAGCTCAATCAGCTGCTGTCAGCGCAGGTAGGTTAGAAACGCGTTAAGGTTAGACAGAGATACAATATATTTCTCTCTCTGTTTTCGATTTTGAGAAAACTTTACCCTGCATACAAAAGTCGGCTCGTATCGCGACTCTTAGGCCTGCATTCATAGTCAGGCCTTATATTTAAGGTTTCCTTAAATTTATCTTCAGATGCTTTACGAATTATTTCATTGGCTACTGAGCATCTAAAGATAAATTTAAGGAAGCCTTAAGTATAAAGTCTGACTATGAATACGGGCATTAGAGGGTCTCTAGCCCAAATGAGTGCGTCTTTTTCTAAATGAAGACTACTCCCACTCCTGAAATTTCTAACAATGCTCGGTCTAGAAATACTGAGTTTGGTCGCGTCGCATGCTCCAACATGTTCCAATATGCTCCTACCATAACTCTTACTCACTTCAACGCGCTTGATAGAGTGAGTAGGAGCTATGGTAGGAGCATATTGGAGCATGTTAAGCTTGCGATGCGAATAAACCTACTATGGCTATGTTCCAAAATTTACTGCCAGTACTGAAAATGTACAGTGTACGTAACGTATGCTGTAGATTTTCAGCGCTGTCAATTAATTTTGGAACATAGCCTATGTCTATGCGTAATTCCTGTAGACTCCCTGTTGAAGGCTGAAAAATTCATTTTCAGCAAAATTTCAGCAAAAATTTCGGAGAAATTTCAGTTCAATTTCAATGATTTTTCAATACCTATGTTAGCTGAAAAATTCACCTTCAGTGAAATTTTAACAAATTTTCAACAATTTCGCTGAAATGTTCAAAAACATGGAATAATTTCACCGAAATTTTTTCACCAGGGCCATGTTAGAATTCTTCTATATTACCTACTAGCAATAAACAAATTTTGTATTTATCCTTACAGATTAACAACCATTCATCACGATACTGCTAACAAATTCATCAGTATAGTTACTCGGGGTCTTCGAAACAATATACTCCCAGAGGACCTGATACCACTTGTACAAGATGTAGTAGAAACACATCCAGGATTGACATTTTTAAAAGAAGCTACAGAATTTCATTCCCGCTACGTACACACGGTTTGTATGAAATAACTTACGTTTAATTTTAACTTATACTTCATTTTTTATTTATTAAAAATTTTTAATTCTGTTAATCATATTGATCTCTATTAAGATCAAATTGCTATTAACTCGATAATTATCGTACGAACATGAGAGAAATATCCGATATAATTATAAAGTTTTTGTTTAATGTCCACCTAGAATTGCTCTTTTAATGTACTTTTTTAAATAAGGATAAAAATTTATTATAACAAAATCTAGTTTTACAATCAATCTACATACTTTGTTCAAATATTTAGATTTAAATAACTCTTTACATATTTTTGAAACGATAATTTAATCGTGCAACTAATAATGAAATCTTTTTGGTATTGCATATAAGCTAAACTAATTATTTATGGGTATTTATGAAAATAATTGCAGGTGATTGCTAGAATATTTTATTGTGTGAATCGAAGTTGGAGCGGTAAAATTTCAATTGCAGAATTAAGGAGAAGTAATTTATTGGCAATGATCGCTATGCTTGAGCATGAGGAAGATATTAATCAAGTTACAGCGTATTTCAGCTATGAACATTTTTATGTGATATATTGCAAATTCTGGGAATTGGATCGCGATCATGATCTCTTTATAGATAAAATAGATTTAACAAGGCATAATGATCATGGTGAGAGAACATGTTTCGCTATTTCTTAATTTGTAAATATGTATTGTGCATTATGATCATGGATTGATCTATCTTATTTAAGTTGATTTTCCGTTTGATTTGTCAAATTATTTTCAGCATTATCTACCCGAATGATTGAACGGATATTTAGCGGTGCTGTGACGAGAGGTGATAAAGTAAAAAACAGTAATGACGCGCAACAAACGGAGGGTAAGATGAGTTATACGGAATTTGTGTGGTTTCTTCTTAGTGAAGAAGACAAAAATCATCCAACTGCTATTGAATATTGGTTTAGGTAATTATTTTGCATCAGTCATAATATCAATACAATAAATTAATACTATTTCAATTGAGCCTTAATACTCATTTTATTAATTATATCAGTCATAGAACATAGATAGCAATAGAATTTAGATATACCATTTGTCATTTAATTTACTTTACGTTTTCATCATATAGATGTATGGATCTCGATGGTGATGGGTACTTGTCGATGTACGAATTGGAATACTTCTATGAAGAGCAATTACGTCGAATGGAAGCGATTGGTTTAGATACATTGCCTTTCGAAGATTGTCTTTGTCAGGTATCTAATATTTGTGTGGCTTATCAGTTTATCTCGTTAATTTTTAAAAATAATTTTATATCTTTAACTCTCACCGTGTATACAGTGAGAATTAAAGATATAAATTTTTTAATACTCATTAAGTGTGTACGGGGGTCGTTAATATCCGGCGTGTTTTATTAATGGATTATGATTCAAAGAATATTAAAAGTTCTATTCACCTAGCGATTGGTTCTTTCTTATGGATCCATATGTAATAACCAATGCTCGGTGAGCAGGCTGCATTCCGAAACTCATTCAAAAAAATGTGTTGCAACCACAGATTTCTATAATAGCGTTTTCTCTTGGCTGCACTATCGCTCACTAATGCAACACTCAGACAGTGTACCGTGTTTCTATGGCTGGTGGTAAGCGAACTTATTCGGTGTACCGTGTTTCCGTGCCTACGGTGTAACATTTTATGCACAAAGTGGGATTTTGCTACACCGTTTCAAAGGGACAGTGTAGAGCCAGTGTGATATTTAAAATTTGAAAATGGAAGTCAAGCGGGAACAGGATTTCAGCGCAATAATGAAGGTTAGGTGTGCGCCACTTTAGTGCAGTGCATGATATAAATACAAGGGTATAAAGGGTATGCTCGTTTCGTGTAAGACCACTGCGCATTCCCACCACTTTCCTGTATTTTGTTCAAGCTTACGTCATATTCGTGTAGAGTCGGAGCGAATCGGATAGGTATAAGCGTATTCAGCTGCTATCATGGCCGTCATGATCCCACCACTTTTGTCTAAGCTTATGTCTATACTAAAGCACTAGATATGTAGGTATTCATATCCGCCATTTTGGTTCTACTTGATTGTCATAGTCAATGTTGCCAACTTAGCTATTTTCTGGCTAGATCTAGCTATTTTTTCTTCGTTTTAGCTCGCAAAAATTGACTTTTGCTATTAGTTTTTTTGGATATTTCTATGAAGATAATACAGAGTTAGCTAGCTATTTCTTATGATTTTGATTCTTGAGATTTTTTTATTGGATATCAATCGTCGTATGTTCAAATTTTCCAACCAACGTAGCAAATATACCTAAAAAGATACGCAATGAGAGCCTAGAGATGGCGGGCCAATCTACACTTTTCTACACTCATCCATCCTATTTTCAAGAAAATGTATTAAAACGAATTAGTACTAACGAAGCTTATTCCTAAAAATATGAGAATTTTTATTTACACGATTTATACCCGTATAGTCGGGTCTTATATTTAAGGCTTCCTTAAATTTATCTTCAGATACTCTACGAATTATTTCATTGGCTACTGAGCATCTAAAGATAAATTTAAGGAAGCCTTAAGTAGGTCTGACTATGAATACGGGCATTAGTATTTCACAAATGTTTTACTTAATTTAATTTAATCGATGTTTTGATTACATTCTATTATATTATGTATGTTCCTATATGTTACTCATTACGATAATTAGTATATAACATGTTACTTTGTTTATTTTATAATAATATCTGTGCTCATGTGCAATTATAAAAACTTTTTCTCTCAAATAAATTAGTGTTTCTAATTATAAAATCGTATTTTAAATTTATATTTTCTTTAATTTTTAAAATCTAGCAATTTAGTTATTTTCCTTAATTTTTAAAATCTAGCAATTATTTAGCTATTTCTGAAATGTCTAGCTTTTCTTTTTTTCGAGAGTTGGCAACATTGGTCATAGTATAATTAGTGACAAAGGTAAATGTTAATTAAAAAGAGCTCGCTCACCTCAAATTTTGATAAAAATACACTGAATCGATGCATTTTCAAGTAAAAATAAAGATTTGACAAGAAAAAAGTGTCGCTCTGCTCCGCAAATCGAGATATTAATCCTTAAAATGTTCGGGTAATTCTCAAAACTATTCGAGTTAGGAAATCTGTCACAGCAGTGGTTCACTGCGTTAAAAAACACAAATTCACTGCTTTTAAAATACAAATTCACTACTTTAGCAGAGAATTTATGTTTTTAAAGCATAGTGAACCACTGTTATAACAGATTTCCTAACCCGAATAGTCGACTTTAAGGATTAATATCTCGGTTCGCAAAGCAGAGCGACACTTTTTTCTTGTTAAATCTTTATCTTTACGCGATAACGCATCAGTGTAATTTTATCAAAATTTGGATTTTTCTTAACATATAATACCTTTGTCACTAACCATACTATAACCTATCCTATCAACCACTAGAACCAAGATAGCAGATAGGAATACCTACATATCTAGTGCCTTAGTCTATACCCAGATAGCATTTATATGGCACAGTAACCGTACCTTGCGGAGTCGTGAAGCTCTGAAACGTTACGCTGTGCACGCATGTTATACTCATGTGAGACATCATATGTTGAAATTCGTGAAGTCACATGAAACAAATCCTGTAAACAGCATGTTAACTGCACATTGCCAACATGACGTTAACTTTATAGCGTGACTGTGTGAACACACAGTTACGTTGTATCAGCATGTTGACCGCGCAATGAATAATACAAATTCTATCTTTTTAGAACAGCACGCTAAGCACACAATCCTGTTACGGTGTGTAAAATTTTTATTAGTTTTTATTCTTGGAACTCAATTATAGGAACTCATCTCATCATTATTGGTTGCGTTCAACAGACTCAAATGTTGAGTCTGCTGAACGCAGACATTTTATCAAAAAAAGGAATAAAATTTTTAACTGAGAAGTCTCATCATACTACGCCTTTTATCCTACTCGATGTGGTTTTTAAATACGAGAAATTGAACTTCGCTGTGTCCTTCTAATGGCGATGTTATGCACTGCATGAAAATTGGACATATAGGATATTTTTCTGCACGAAACTTTTTAGTCACGCGTAAAAGCGCCGTGCAATTTCGAAGTTATAGCGCGCAGTTTTGTTTTAATATTAACAATGCGATCGCGCATGGGAGAAATCTACGTGCGAACGTAGCTTAGAACGAGCACATGGATTCGGCAAGAAATCCGACACGCATAATAGCACCGTGCGTTTTTAAAGTTGCAATACGTTTTTAAAGTTACAATTTTGGTTTAATGCTAGCATTGTCAAATAATTTGAAGCAGTAACTAAAATCTGACAACATTGACTTGCACAATACCAGTACGATATTTAAACTAATGGAAATCACAGCTTGTTCAGCTGTGACTTTTACACGTTTGGCTATCTGGACTACTAATCTATAGGCCGTGATAGGCCGTGTGACGTAAGCTTGAACAAAGTTCCTGATTGGCGCTTTCGGAAATATGCGCAAGAGCATACTCTTGTATTTATATCATGGTCATGGTACAGGTAAGAACAGTAGTTTCACTCAGTCAATAGGTTGCCTGGCCACAACAGGAGAAGAAGAATTCACTCAATCAAAAAACGGTGGCCACCGTTCTGTGCAATTAACAACATGGCACACCAATCAGTTTCCCTAAATTTTATTCCTTAAGATTCTTCGCTCTTATAGGTGCTCATACACAATTTTCATCATGGCGGCAGTGTTGTTCCATTGGAAGGTTTTTCTTCATTTTGAAGATTTTAGTTCGGATCTACAATAAGTGTTTAAGCCGTAAGAAATTGACCAATTACAGTCGAATCCGAGGGGAATAATCAACTGTGATTCGCCCATTTCTTATGGCTTAAGACTTAAAATCCTATTGTAGATCCGGGGTTAAGACCCATCAGAAAAGGTTGAAGAAAGGTTTTTAAAAATGGAAGATTTTATACTAGTGCCGAGTGTGAACTATGAAATACTATTCGGCGAGAAAAAATTATCAGTCTGTGTTTCAAAACTTTACTCAAGTAACTAAAATCTATATTTTACGTTACGTGACGTAAACTATGAAGTTTTAATTAACGTTGATACGTTTTAGGACGCAATCTTGCGCATATGGACAGATGCGGGGAGAACGTGCTAGCAATTGGCAATGGATTTATTATCGTATAGGCAAAAGTTAAATATTTATATATTTGGCCAAATAAAGCCAAATGGGGCACATATCTATAAAAACTTTTTTGTTGTTTCATGTCAAGACATTTTATAATATTGTACGTTTGTGTTGAGACATTTTAATATGAATTCCAATATGAATTAAATAAAAAATATATATTATCTACATATATATCTTAATATCGTTATGTCACAAATACCTCCCCCCTCCCCTTCGAGATCGATTAAACTTTCTTTTTTTTGTTAGTTGGGCTCGGTTGACGCTGGTGGAGGGTTTTCTTACGGCATTGAAGGATTTTTGCGCATGCGCGAAAGATTTTTCAGTGACCTGATGGAACAACACTGCATGGCGATCGTTTGCGTCAGACCAAAAGTGCCGACACAGAGCGAAACTACTGTTCTTACCTATACTGTGTCATGGTGCAGTGTAGCTGAGTGTAGCGCTTACACGCAACTGGTGCGGTGCGAGGATGCACCCCAAGGGATGTATCTCAAGGGAAAACGCTATAAGTCTGTGATTGCAACCTTTTAGTTGCTGACTGTACCTTCCCCCACTCCGCAAGTTTTTTTTAAAAGCAGAACTATGCGTCCGTACTCACTTGTTTTCAAAATATTCATAATTTAAAAAATCGCCTGGACATAAATAACTCCCGTTTACACGGTGAGGGTTAAATTTGAGCTGTTGGAATAATATCGAAAAGGATAAATTGAATCAAACGCGATAACAAAATGCAAAATATTAAAAAAATCACGTCTTAGATGTTGGATATGATTCATCCAGTGATACCAGGCAAGATATCATTAAATGACTTGAAAAAATGTAAAATGACATCCATCTTCTTTGATACTTTCTTCAATTTGGAAAAGTATCTAGATCATGAACAGAGAGATCCTTTTGCTTCCACGAGAGACCATGATCCTGATGGCCAAGAAGTATGTAATCGTATTTATCTTATTATATTTAGTTTTTCCAAAATTTTAATTTAACTTCAGCACTACGTTGAACGTATTATTTTTATTTTAATCTTTAATTGTTTCAAATATCATGATTATATTTTCTGGATATAATTTGTGCGATAAATGTTAAACATTTATCAACTTAAAACATTTATAAGGAAATATTTTTAAATTAAATTAATCAGAAAATACATTATTTATTACAGAAGTATAATGTTTTTATTAATATAACTGTTGTATTAATAACCAACGTTGGGTAGTGCTAAGTTAAAAAGATAAAAGTTAAGTTAAAAAGTTAATTAATTTTAACTTAACTTAGCTACATTTTATCGGTAACTATTAACTTTTAATTTGATTTTTTTTTTAAGTATATCCTCAGACACAATACGAGAGGATAATGAGTATATAATTTAGTAATTTTATATTGTATAATCGTTACTTGTGAACAAAAATAATCAGATTCTTTAATAAATACGCTGAGAAAGGAAAAGTGTGAAAAATTATGTAAAATGGTCAAACTTTTTCTTTTTCTTTTTTTGTTCGTCCGGACCAAATTTAACTTTTAACTCTTCAATTACTGTTTTTATATTAACTTAACTTTTAATTCAATTAATTTCATAATGGATTAACTTGCATTTTAATTAAATTAAATTTTCAAAGCTGTTAACTTTAACTTAACTTAGTTAAAAAAAAGTTATCTTACCCAACCCTGTTAATAACTGTCACATGTATATATACATCCTACACATATAAAGGTGATTCAGAATAACCCCGTGTCCTTGCAAAAACGTGTTTCTGACTGAATTCTGAGACGATTTTTGCTCTACGAAAATTTTATCCGACGCTTACTTTTTAAGTTATTAAAGGATAAAGTTACCGAATCACAGGTCGCATACAGAAGAGGCGGCGCACTCACCGTCTGACGCGAGCGACCACAAGGGACACTCGTTTAGCCGTCTAAGGACATAGAGTTATTATGTTTCACATAATAAACGCCCGCTCGCACACGCACGCACACACACACACACACACTCTCTCTCTCTCTCTCTCTCTCTCTCTCTCTCTTTCTCTCTCTCTCTCTCTCTCTTTCTTTCTGTCACTTACCTTGCAGAGATTCGTTTTCTTTATACGTCGTAACTTGACGGATAAATTTCTCCGAGTTAAAATTTTGCTTCTATACGCGACCTGTGATTCGGTAACTTTATCCTTTAATAACTCAAAAAGTAAGCGGCGAATAAAATTTTCGTAGAGGAAAAATCATCTCAGAATTCAGTCAGGAACACGTCTTTACAAGAATACGGGATTATTCTGAATCACCCAGTATATATCCTATCACAGGGACTATTTTAATTTATTCAGTCGATTTTCTCCAAATCCATAAGTTTAAAACAAAAATGTTTCAAACTAAAGTTTTATGGCTTCAAGGAAATAAGTTGATGATCTTAGTTGACCTTGAGAAAATGTTACAGTCAAGTCAAGGTTACTTAAAATTTTTTAAATGGAACTCCCCATTCTTTATTATATATTCTTGTAGCTGACTTCAAGATCTTTTTAAATCACTATGAAACACTCGTTAATCTTATTCGCGGAATAGCTCGTCGGAAGGGTTCGGAAATAAAATCAGGTTCGTGTATCGGAGAGAGGGAGAGAGAAAGAGAGAGAGAGAGAGAGAGAGAGACGAGTGCTTACAAAAGATGACACGAATTTTAATATTATAACAGAAATAGTATTTATTAAATAGTTATGACGAAATATAAGAGAATGTATAATATTCGCTGTGTGTGCGTGCGTGCGTGTCGGATAGTGCGTGGTAACAAAACATATACGTGTTCGTGTGCGTTTATGTGTATGTGTACGTGTATATGTCGTCTTGAAGTCAGCTATAAGAATATGTAGTAAAAAATGGGGGGTATCCTTGGTGGAAAAATTTCACTGAAATTTCACTGAAATTATTTCACGTTTTGGAATACTTTTCACTAAAATTTCAGCAGAATTTCAGAGAAATTTAAGCAAAAATTCCAGAGAAATTTTAGCGATTTTTCAGTATATTAGCTAAAAAATTCATTTTCAGTGTGAAATTTCAGCAAGATTTCAACAGTTTCGCTAAAATATTCCAAAACGTAGAATAATTTTATTGAAATTTTTTCACCAGGATTCCATTAAAAAGAATTAAAGTAACCTTGATATAACTTTAGGAACATCTTTACAAGGTTCACTAATGTTATCAATTTCTTTCCTCCTTAAAGCCATAAAACTTTTGTTTGAAACATTTTCGTCTTGAACTTACAGATTTTGAGAAAATCGATTTGATAAATTAAAATGGTCCATTCTGTATGTATGTATATATACATACATATTTTTTTATTGTAGCTCTCAGATTGGGATCGATTTGCAGCAGAGGAGTATGAATTATTGGTTGCCGAAGAAAGTGGTAATGAACAACAAGAACAAATGTAAGTATCATTTACAATTTTAATCACAATATTATAAATCAATCTAGTTTTTAAATCACATCGTGATTTAATTTTACAATTTACACATAATATCCTATTACTTGATTATTTGTATGTATAATGTTATATAACGCATGGTGAAAAGACGTAAGAGAGATGAGCTATTGCGCATAATATCGAAAAAGAATGAGGGACGATCAATCAAATGTGAGCCCTTTGTCATGCAACTCTCGCATTACAGAAAAAAATGCTTCAAGACTTTTCGAATCAATTTTTAATTACGAATAGCATTATACGACTAGGTGCTATTTACATCCCGATATATGTGGGATAATTTACATTCCGATATTTAGTCGCGCGTACCGCATGCGTTGTAAATAGATACCCCGTTACGAATTCTTACAAGAAAAATTCTTGAGAGATCTTCCAAGAAAATTTTCACATACGAATTTCGGACAGGAACATACAAGATCGTATAAGAATATATCACATACGATACCTATAGGTACATCAAGAATCTTACATGAATCTTACACCCATATTACATGAATCTTTTAAGTATGTTACATGACTTTTACATGCATGTTACGTGAATGTTGCGCGCATGTAACATGAATCTTGCAAGAATATAACTGTCATTATGAAAATATTAAGAATACTATTGGAATTTTGTGTGATTTATTGCTCGTATCCTAGTAAATAAAATAGACAAGCAAGAAGTTGAATGGGATTTAAAAGAATTCATTTTGGCTAAAAATCAATTCTTTTTACACAAATTGAATAACGGCTTTTCGACGAAATCAAACTTAATTTGAGAAAGGAGCATAAAAAGCCTAAGCCAGTATATATAGCGAAATTATAATTTATCAGTTCATTAAGACAGTGATAATATATTCAGTCATCTTCAGTATTCTAACAAATTTTTTAATTTTTTTTCATTCTTTTTCATTTCATATATTCATATATTCCAGATTCTGTTCATTTAATAATTCCATTTTGTTTACTGAGATGATCGATACCTTTATTATCTTAGAGCGATCACGTAAAGAAATTATTTCTTAAAAGGATCTTATTAGGCTAAAGTAATTAAAATCTTGTCATTGTAATATAAATCGTCGTGTACGATTCATGCCAGATTCCTCCACCAACTTGAAAGATAAATTATTTCGTAAATATATGTTTTTTTAAGACTGACACTTGATCTTTCATGTAACACTTAGGGATCATACATAATTAATACCATATTCTTGGATGATCCTGTAAAGAAATTATTTTTTAAGAGTTTCTTATAAGGCAATATCTTATTTTAAACTTTGCGCTTCGATTAACAATATATAGGGTGTTTTCCAATAGTGTACACAGATGGCACAGTGTAATCTTTGTCCTACACAGAGTGTTTCAACTATGACACAATGTTACACTGCTCAATATTGTAAAAAGCTAAGTACATACAAGCATGTAAAACATGTCAGTATTACCAACTTTTCGAAAAGTTATTTGATAGTTATGTTTATTTTGTAATAAAATTATCGATTCTGAAAGATTTACTCTGCAATCGAGAATGGATTGAAATGAATTGAAATGGATTCAGATTTTCAGAAATATGCATTTGTAAACGTTGAAATAAATCCTTTTCAATCCGGACTGCATTTTTATTCATTTGTTGGAATTGCATGAAGCACATTTCTATGCCTTTCAGTCTAAAAATAATATCAGCTTTTTCTGTGCATTGTGAATATTGCTTAATTCAAAATTTTAAATAGGAAATGCGATTTTTTAAAGGAATTGCATCCATTTGAATCTAATTGAATCCAATTGTATTTGGATTGAGTTCAATTGAATCTAATTGAATCCAAAAAAGTTTTTGCTATTTAAAATACGCATTCGGATAGATAAACCTTCAATTCATTTTAATCCATTCTCGTTTACTGGGTATAACTTAAATTTAAATTAAAATCTTAAATCTATTATTGATGTGCAAAATATACTCGTAAAAATAAGAGAGAATGGAAGACTACAATTCACTCTGGTATACAATATGAAATTAAACTGCTTTTTTACAAATCTTATAATAAAACAGTGTAGTATCTCTGTGTTCTAACTGGAAAACAGCCATACTCTTCCTTTCTATCATAATGATAATGATGTTTCTTGCAGGCTGTGTGATGATGAAATGTAACCATCATCTACAGCTCAGTAAGTAAAATATAAAATAGCATAATGAAAAAATGCACGTATTGATATAAATTAACATACTAAATTAATGTTTAAGCTTGTTTCATATTTATTTCATTTTATCTAGCAAAACATACTTTGCAAATTTTATTTTTTTTCACTAGAATAGTATAATATAGTTAGAAAACATTCTTCGTTGTATCTATTTTAATATTTTTTATATATAAGTAAGATTAAATTTGTGCGTTTATGTTGGACAAATTTTTCAAACTTGATGATTGGCTATAGCATAAAGAGAACCTTTTTTCTTGCAGCCTTTGTCGTACAACAAAAACGGATAAATGAAATAGTACTCAAACATTGCAAATTTACATTTTGATTGGGTGAAATTCTTTGTATGTTACACCGTCTGAAAATTTGACAGTCTTCTTTGTGAATAGTTATTTCCGACATATTTTTGTCTGCTGAACACGAATCCGTTAGCAAAAGTTGCCTATCATGTCACAATTTTGAGATAACTGCCATCAACAAAACCAAAAACAATTTTTTGAAGGTTTTCAATGGTTACATTGTAGCATCGGTAACTAATTTTTTTTGTATTAATTTCATTAATGCCATATAAATTAAAGTATCAATTTTTATAGCTTTAAAATGCATTTTAATTCATTTTTATATGATTTTTTGTTTCTGAGCAATTTGAAAATAACTTTTTTCTCATATGATATACACTATTCAACAAAATTTAAGTGTTATTTATTACACGAATGTGAATAATTATTTTCGACGTATTTTTGCGTGATAAATGCGGATCTATTTACAAAAATTGGCTATCACGTCACAATTTTAAGAAAAATGTCATCAAATGAAGTCACGTTTTCGGCTCCTTTAACGCTATTTTTCTCAAAACTGTGACGTAATAATTAATTTTTGTAAACTGATTCGTCACGCAAAAATATGTCAAAAATGACTATTCACATTTATGTAACAAATAAAAGTTAAATTTTGTTGTGTAATGTATGTTATGTGAAAAAGGACTATTTTTAAATTGCTATACCTCAGAAACAAAAAATCATATCGAAATGAACCTATTGTACATAATACACAGTGTTGGAACAGATACCGTTTGAAAGGTATCTAGATATAGATATAGGTATTGTGTGGGAAAAGTATTTAGATATAAGTATAGATACATTTTTTTTAAATTACTTAGATATAGATACAGATATAAATAAAAAGTATCTGAAAATTTAGATATTTTTTAGGTATCAACAAAAAAAGAAGGAAAAGTGGGGGAAAACAGGAAAAGTAGAAGTAATAAGCAATGTAAATTAAATATCATATTTTGTTTGTTTATTTTAACAAAATCTAGACGATAACATTAAAATTGGTTTCATTAATAGTTTTAAATAAAAATCGAGTATTATTTAGTTTTACATGCATATGCATATCTACAAAATTTTTAGTTTTAATGAAAAGCTTTAACCATAAGAATATCGGTCTTTAATTAGTATATCAGCGCATAGGTACTAGTACTAAATTGCTAATTTCTGAGTTGATTTAATATGCTTTTCAACAAGTGACACAGATGACACGGTATGATGCACAGTGTATCATTACATTCTTGTTGTTCGTCAATATTAAACAAGGATGAGATGATCACTGCGTTATACTGTGTCGCTTGTAGGAAGGCATTCTTAATGGCGGCGACAGTATTTATGTATAAATACCTTGTATCTATGTATCTAAAACTTAAAAGATACCGTATCAAAAAATAACTAGATCCGGATATACCTTGCTTTCCAGCAAGGACACAGTCAGACACTGTATAACACAGTGAGTCGTTTCATCCTTGTTTAACGTTGGCAAATAACAAGGATAAAACGACTCACTGTGTTACACAGTGTCTATGTTCTTGCTGGAAAGCAAGCATAGGTATTTCCGCCTATAAGGATCTAGGTAATGCACTCAGGTACAGCTAAAGTATCTAGATACTGTATCTAGATACTTTTACCTAGATACGTTCCAATACTGATAATACGTATGTACATTGAGACCGATAACGGACTATAACGGTGTTTAAATAGCGCGCGTGTCGCAACTACATATATTCGCAAATCCTTGATGGAACAATCTGCGTCAACGCTGTTGCCAACGAATTCATATTCAGCAAGTAAAAATACGTTGGAAATGACTATTCACATTCGTTTGGTAAAACGATTGTTGGATAGTGTTATTAATTATTGTTCTTATTGTATACAATCAGTGCTGGGATTTAGTTGCACATTTCGGCCGATTTTCAGCTTGGTTCCTGTCCCTTACTTCACCAACGCCGATCGGCATTTAGGCTGCGAGTGAGTTGGTGAAATAAGGGACAGGAACCAAGCTGAAAATCGACCGAAATGTACAACTAAATGTCCCAGTACTAATATACATTATTTTATATACTATTAAATATTGATTAATATTTATGCTTTCATGTAGTTTTTGGCATGTGGCTTTTATAATCATTTCTAATACTCCATGAAAAATATGACAATTTTTTATAATTATATTGCCTGAAGAAATAAATTTTAGGAATAAAAAGATATATTCTTTATATAATTTAAGATTATGCTTGCTCATAGGTTACACACTATTGTCTCCTGGAAATTATCGCCAAATGTGGATACTTTAATCAACAACTCGGATATGGTCGAAGATTCAAATTCATTAATGAATTCATTGGATATTCATCTGCAACAGTCGAGACATGATAGTGGAGATACCGATACTGATTACGCTGACAGCGATAATTAACTTATTTTGATAAATACATTCAATATATAGTTAGAGGAAAAGGATAAAAATTATTATCGGATAATACATTTGCTTTCATTCCAATTTTCTCCTTTCACAATCGCGGAATGCTGCAATATGTTGCATATACTTCAGAATAGGGAGTTTCCCAATTTCACACAAAAAATCCGGATCCTCAGCATACCATTTCTATCAAACAGTTGTTTTCCATCAACTGCCATTATTGCCTGAACAGGAAGATATATTTTTTAACGTCTAAATAACTCGTCTACAGTTCTTCTTAAGATGATTCTCTACTTATGAACAAAAATGATCTACATCTAAAAAGAGTGGCACTTACATTAATAATTGGATATCACTTTTTCTTTGTAACAATCTCCATCAGCTGATAATCACGTTGCTCACAGCAACGTAATATTAGATCATGGCTGAAGTAACAAGGTCTGCTATTGCGCAGCCTTTTTTTCTAGCCAATTGCAAGCAAGACTGAATTCCATCATTTTATTGCGCGCCATGTTTGAAAAATATTTAAAAAAGATTTTGTGTGCAGAAAGAAAATAACAATAAACAGATGTTAAATAAAATATTAAGATAAATTTTAATTAATAATAACATAAAAAAATATAATAATATAATATTAACGTAAGTCTGTAAGGGCGACTGAGCAGAATTACTATTATAGATAGGAGATTTTCATTACTTTTATCACAGTTAAGTATAGGAACGCAGAGATAGAAGTATATCACGAAGAGATGAGGTTAAGAACGATATACAGTCTTGTTGTTGACAACTGCTGATTGAGTTAATCGTCAATTAAGTTAATCGGCGTAGGTAACAGTCGTTCTAAATTCTAGTTAACTAATATTGCTTATTAATTTTACGATTTGTAAATTTAGAAATTTTTTATTATGCTTTGAACGTTGATTCTGCAAGGAAATTTATGGTTTTCCATTTTTTAATTATTTCCAGAGTTTTCGGAAAAGAAAAAAAACTCATTTTTCGCTTCTTCGTGTTATTTGATGTATTTTTGCAATTCTTTATTGCACACACATGGCATCTTTAGATCACCTCTGCGAATCGCAGTCTCATAACTTGAGAAAATACACAACACACGCACACACTCATGCGTCATCGTTGTGTGATGCAAAATGACGGAATTCAGTCCTGTGCAGAACCGGTCATGGAAACGAGCAGACCTTGTTACTTCGGCCATGATATTAGATCTGTTATTTGTAACTGTACGGTCAGAAGCAATAAGGTTACGACACTTTTTCCGATGAGTTTAAGGGTGCAATCACATAGAGTCAGGCTGTCCTTCCATGGAAAAAGAAACCACGGAACGGAATATTGACAGAAAAGAGATAGGACGAGGATAACCTCCATGGGAGGACTCAGAAATAGCGGAACGGAACAACAACGGAAAAGACAAATGGTGAAGGTTAACCAATCAGACCAATTCCGTTACGTTTTTTTGTAGCTGGGTTTCACATGATGAGAAATATATTTACGGAACGGAACTACCGGACCGGAATAACCTCAATAACGATAGTGGATAGCATATCACATCGATCCGTCAGCATGTGGTAAAGTATTTATTGTAGTATATATGCAAAATATTGGAGATATTTTAACAATTAATACATATATACATATTTGTTATTAGGAACAATTAAAATGTACCTATTGTGGTTGGTGCTTAAAAGAGTGCCAAATTATAAATCACTCTTGTTTTGCTGACAGATACTAATTTTATATATATATATATATATTAAATATATTAAATATATATATATAGATAACGATAGAAACATTTTCATAGTAGGTAAAATAAATATTTATAATGTAGTATTAATAAATTTTATAGATCCTTTATTAACAAATATATAATTATTGTACAAAATGAGACTGACTGTAATAAAAAAAATAATACTGGCTGTAATAAAGAACAACTAGACGAAGACTTGATAGCAGTGGTAAGAAGCAGACCTGCTCTTTATGATTTTCGCCTTTAAAAGAAAAAGGAAAAAAACATAAAGATGCTTTATGGAAAGAAATCAGTGAATATTTAAAAGGCATGATTTATATCGATTTATAACGTCATTTGACATCGTCGAGGATAAATGTTCTCTCCAATAGTATTATGGCTTACCTTTTATATTATATATATAACTTAGTTAATTGCATTCCTCTCGGCGTCTGACTTATATCAGATAATTCAAGATTGTAGAATTGTGAAAAGTGAGATGAGATCACCTTTATGATATTTTTACATATGGATCGCATATTGCGAATACAAAATAACCGACGTTTTTACTGGACATTATAATGTGACCGAATATTCCGATAATTTATGTAATATTGCTTGTTGTTTTACATTGAAAATGACCCGATCGGTGTCGAAACGTTTGTATGTACGAATTTTAAATTATTAAATATTTTACATTATAATTGGCTCGTAGCCTTTCTTTTATTTAGTGATTTATATCGATTTGTTTATACATATACATTTTGAAGATGCCAAAGGATTTGGTTATCACCATGTCGTGATCCATTGATAATGCCAACATTTCGTAAATCTTGCAGTTCATTTCAACAGTGTCCTGTTTATCCAGATAAAGCCAATTGTAAGATTTACAAAACGTTGTCATTACGAATGGATCACGACACAGCAATAATCTGCAAATCCTCTAGCATTTTTGAAGAAAATACTCATGAAAACCTCAAAAGTACATATATTTGTTATATATATGTACTTTTTTGAGGTTTTCATGGGTATTTTCTTCAAAAATGCCAGAGGATTTGTAGATTATTGTTGCAGATATTGTTAATGACGTTTTGTAAACCTTGCACTTGGCTTTATCTGGACCAGAGAGTCCAAACTCCCCTCTTAGAAGAAGAGGGGATGCTTTCATAGCGTCGCCTAGTGTTGTCCCTCCAGAATTAAAAGATCACGTGACAAGAGTGGGGAATCACGTGGAGTAGATACCATATTAAAATTATGCGCGCGCGTACCTATACATTTGGGTACATGCGTAATAAAAATGTATTAAAAAAATAAAGACTATTTTAATTCCATCTTTTAATCTTTAAATTTGGTTTTGTTGATTTACTGACTATGACGTAAAATTTATTTATTCAAATATAATTTATTCAAATATAATTTATTCAAATATAATTAACGTACATTACAACTGATTACATAAGGTTCATTTTGTTCGCGTCACAAGCTTCAACATACTCCTACTCGCTCTATCAAGCGCGTTAGAGTGAGTAAGAGCTATCGTAGGAGCATATTGGAACATATTGGAGCATGCGACGCGAACAAACCTATTTATAATAGTTAAAAATTATTCCTGATTACTTCTAAATCACTCGAATATCCACGACTATTATTCACTATTATTGACGACTATTGACTTTGTAGAGAAGAGAATAGAAGGGAGGAGGGAAGGGAACGATAGTGTTGCTTCTATTAGTATCCCTCCTGTACTACGTAGCTGTCGCCAAAAAATCCGGTGAATTTGGACTCCCTGATCTAGACAAACAGCACACTGTTGAAATGAACTGCAAGATTTACGAAATGTTGGCATTATCAATAGATCACGACATGGCGATAATCAACTCCTTTGGCATCTTCAAAATGTATATGTATAAACAAATCGATATAAATCATACCTTTTAAATATTCACTGATTTCTTTCCATAAAGCATCGTTATGTTTTCTTCCTCTTTCTTTTAAAGGCAGGCGAAAATCATAAAGAGCAGGTCTGCTTTTTACCGCTGCTATCAAGTGTTCGTCTAGTTGTTCTTTATTACAGCCAGTATTATTTTCTTTATTACAGTCAGTCTCATTTTCTACAATAATTATATTTGTTAATAAAGGATCTATAAAATATTTATTAATACTACATTATAAATATTTATTTTACCTGCTATGAAAATGTTTCTATCGTTATCTATATATATATTAAATTAGTATCTGTGTCAACAAAACAAGAGTGATTTATAATTTGGCACTCTTTTAAGCACCAACCACAATAGGTACATTTTAATTGTTCCTAATAACAAATATGTATATATGTATTAATTGTTAAAATATCTTCAATATTTTGCATATATACTACAATAAATACTTTACCACATGCTGACGAATCGATGTGATATGCTATCCACTATCATCATTGAAGTTATTCTAGTCCGTTTAGTTCCGTAAATATATTTCTCATCATATGAAACCCAGCTACGAAAAAACGTAACGAAATTGTTCTGATTGGTTAACCCCCACCATTTGTCTTTTCCGTTGTTGTTCCTATTTCTAACTCCATGTGACTGCATCCTAAGACTACACGATCAAGTTCAGGATGCGAATCTTTGTGCAATGAATAAAACATATTTAACAAACCTCATATGATCATATTCATTCATTGCACATGAGAGGGATTTGTATCCTGAACTTGATCGCATATTCGGAAAAATATCGGAAAAAAAGTGTCGCAATCTCATTCCTTCTGACTGTACTAGTATACATATGTTGAACTTAAGGGGATCCTAAAGCGAAGCTCGAACTCCGACGAAATCACCAGAGGTCGCTGTTTTTCCAGCGCATCGACATATCTTTATATACTACCACACCAATATCTTAGGTACACATACGTACAAATTTTCTAATTCTTTCGTATTAAGTATCTAAACCTAATTCTAAGTACTCAACATTGGTTGTTCATGTAATCCCTAGTCCAAACCGAGCTAATTTTATAAGTACAAAGTACAAAACTTTTATATAAAACAAATAGTGTTACGAGTCGACGCAAGAAAACTGTAATTTTCCAATTTTTTTTCATTTTTCGCACGAAGTCAACTAGTTTGGACTACATTATCGCTTATATTTTAATTATGGAGAAGGATTTTTAATTCTGTAAAGGCAGTTAGAAAAATAATTATTTGAGAAATCACTAAAACAGCACGACTTTAGGATCCTAAAGGCCATCACACGTACAAAAATTTTAGTCATAATCGTAAGGCCATAAGCAAATCGGCCAATCACAGTTGAGCATTTAAAAACGCGAGATATTAATTTTGATTGTGATTGATCGATTTGCTTGCGACCTTACGATTACGTCTAAAATTTTGTACGTGTGATGGCCTTAAAACCCGTATCAGACTACTGACTCTACAGGCTGACCC
>NW_017257254.1:253827-266827 GCF_001594055.1 Mycetomoellerius zeteki | reverse complement strand
GGGTCGGCTTGCAGAGTCGGTAGTCTGATACAGGCTCAAAGACGATTAGTCGTTGTCACGGGGTGTTAGAAGTATAGGTGGTCCGACTCACCTTTTCGAGCTGTGATTATTTTGGGATAATTTGAAAGACTACCACCAGAGGGTGTATGAGAGTCAAGTACTACTTATCTTACTCGCTCTCGTGCAGCAGTATCCTTCTATTGTTCAGCATTGCAAGGCTGCATTCGAGGAGCGCGCTATCAGCACTATTTGTGTCATATATCCTTTTCTCACGTCTTTTCATTCGGTACTTGAAACTACGACGCCACCTAGTAACGAAAGCGCTAACTGACCCAAAATAATCACAGAACTGCATATGAAAAAGGTATTCAGTCGGACCACCTATACTTCTAAGGGTGCCGTCATGTACAATCCGCAATCCGTAATCCGCACCGGATGTCCGCAAAAGCATCTAGGGATTGCGTATGTACGGCAGATATTTCTCACGTAATCCGCAACTATGTGAAAAGAGAGTTATAGTGCAGTCTAGTGCAACGTCAGAAAACAGACCATTTGTTGTATTACACTAATAACATAGATCAAAGATTCATTATGAACTTCTAATTTCAAAATTGTTGTCAAACAAATTAATCACTATTTATAAATTAAAGGTAGGTTATGGCACGTTTATTTTTGTTTGATGTCGGAGCAATTGCGTTGCGTGCTTACATGATCCTAGTGTCCCATGGAGCCGCAAAATGCGGACGTGTAAATGTAATATTTTTTATTTAAGAAGTTATACTGTTAATTTTTATTTTATTTTATAACAAAATTACAGAATATATTTTGATTATAACAAAAGTTTTAATTAAGTCATCAAATTTAGTCAAATAGATAAAATTAGGAAAAGCATTACTGGTAATAACTAGTAATTTTTACGGAAATTTCATTCGGGATTACGGCTCCATGGGACACAAGGAGGTAAAATACACGCAACGTTACGGACGTAATACCTAGTAATTTTTGCAGACATTCGGTGCGGATTACGGATTACGGGCTGTATGTGACGGCACCTTAACACCGTGGTCATAGTGTAAGTAGAACTTACACACAGATGTTTTATGTGTCATTGACACATCATACTACATACAGAATAGTATGTACTACATCAATATTAAGCACACATACACATAAATTTTCACATAACAATAATGTTTTAATTAGACGTTTAATGTCTAATTCACACTGGAGTGAGGCGATATTTACAGTGGCGTAAACAATATCGCCTTGCTGATTGATTGCTGCTCCACTGCTTGACGCTTGCTGCGTCCAGTGTGAATTAAGCATAAGTCCAATTCTAAGAACTCCACGTTATTTCTTCGTACAAACTACTAGTCTGTGGACTACTATTTCGTAAGTACAGATTGCACAGCTTTTATATGAAACAAATGTCATGACGTCGTGATCTTTAGGATCCTCTTAAGATAGAATAGATATATATATTTGAAGTTTGGTAAAAAATGAGAAAAAACTGTTAGTGCAGTCCAATGCAATGATAAAGAACAAATATGTCATCCACACCAACGAAATTGGACATATATGAAGTCAATAAGATAAATCTCCAGTCGTATTACAGCAATATCATAAACAAACATTTTCAATAATACGTATTATGTTCGCGTTTATCAAAATAAATCACTCGAAATAGTTTTGCAGTAAACTGCTAATAATAGATTTTTGCTGCAATACCACAAAAATATTATATTACAAAAATGTCTGAAAGTTTGACAAATATTTACTCACTCTAATTTTTCACTGTAATTATCAAATATTGTATGATACTCATAAAGACATATACGTACTCATAAATATTCGTAGAGATAGCGATAACGCAAGTGCGATTCTAATGGACATGTCATTGCTCTAAATTTGACGACAATTTGCTGAAAAATACTTTTAAAACTAATTTTGTTGATCTTTAATAAAATTGAAGTCGCTTGATACAGTCTTCGATTATAATTGGCCGAATTTCTGAGTAAAAGAAATGACCAAGTTATATATATATATATATAACATATATACAGAGTAGAAAAAGTCCTGAACCTCTTAAATATCTTGAAAAGTAATCATTTTTGAGAAAAATGTTTTATACAAAAGTTGTAGGGTTGAAAATGATCTATTGACTAACCTTATCAATTTGACCTTGGATGGCGCCACCAAGGTCAAGTCAAAGTCAAATCGATTTTTTTAAATGAAACATCCTATTTTTTATTTTATAATCTAATAGCTGAGGTCGAGAGCTTTCGAAAACACTATAATAAAGCCTCTTTTTAATCAGTACTTTTCAAGTTATGAGAGTTGAAAGTTACGGAACCGCCGGCATTAGCATTATCTAAGGTATTACGTAGAGATTGCCCGACTGGATTTATGAGTCATGTATGTGCCCGCGAATGTCTGTATCTCTATCTCCTTCTCCCTCCTACTCTTTCCTTCTCCTCCTCTCTTCCCTCCTACTTCTTTCCATTCCTTCTCCCTTCTTCCCACCCTTTCAACAAAGCTGGAAACCACATAAGCTAGAGATCTCTCAAGTTCACTCTTTCTGTGACCTGCGATTGAGAAGGTATACTTTTTCGTGATACTCCGTTCTGAGATTGCTTATAGTCACATAGTTATCTTTGTTTCTAAAGTATTTATTTAAAATACTTTATAATGCTTACTGAACAGGAGCGTATATCCCTTTTAATGATGCGAGGATGGGGTGATCGTAGGAGGTCTTACGTAAGCGACAAGACTTTTCAATCAATCTTTTAGAAATAAAGACAATGGTATATCTAAATCAACTGTTATTCGTTTGAGCATTTGTCATTTAACCCAGCTCGCCTTACCTACCAGTTTTTAGTTACTTTCTCGGCTAGACCCCACCGGGATCTGGAACTTCGTCAAGTTATATCTCTGAATAGAAAACATATTTTTAATTTATCACATGCAAAATTGATATCTCTAGAGTAAGACAAGAACAAATAAACAAAGATGAAACAAAAATGAAACTATTTTATTCTTAAATTACAGCATAAAGTCTGAATTGCAATGTGAAAAATCGCATTAGATACGTCATATCCTAATATGGCGAGCTAGAGTTAAAAAAATATTACATATTATAGCAAATACTCAAATTGGCGTTCCTCCGCAGTCTGACAATGTGCTAGACGATTATAAAAACTTACGACTGCATTTCTACAGAATTCGCGAGACATGATTCTAAATTCATTTATTATTCGTTGACGTAAATCATTAAGATTTTAAGTTTAGTATTATAAATTTTTCTCTTTAAATATCCCCACAAAAAATAGTCAAGTGGATTTAGATCAGGCGATCGTGCTGGTCATTCAATGTAACCCCTTCTTCCTATCTACCTATTCGGAAAAACTTCATTCAGATATTGGCGTAAACCGTAGTGAGATGGCGCCCCATCTTGCTGGAACCAAATATCATTAAAGTTTTGACGAGCGATGTTTCGGATTGCCGGAACTATTTCATCTTGAAGCATGGCTAAGTAATTGTCAGCGTTTAAATTACCTTCAATAAAGAAAGGCCCAATAATTCCCTATGGCTTCATTTAAAATTCCAGCCCATTGACTTTTTGCTGATTCTGAGTATGTGCCTCGTATATCCAATGAGGATTTTTATCGCTCCAATATCTACAATTATGTCGATTTACATTCCCAGTTAGCTCAAAAGTACCTTCATCTGAAAAAATAATGTTGACTACAAATAAAAGATTTCTATCGATATTTAACATCATATTTTCGCAAAATTCAATGCGATGATCAAAATCATCTTCACATAGTTCCTGCGCCAGATGGATCTTATATGGACGAAATTTCTCTTTTTTTAGAATTTTATGAACTGACATAGGATCGATGTTGTGTTGTTGTGCAACTTTGCGAATTGAATTACGCGGATCTTCGATAAAAGACTGTAGAACATTCAATCTTTTAATCATTTGTCGCTATTGCTGGTCTACCTTGTCTATTACGGTCTTTTATAAAACCCATTTCTTCAAAACGTTGTACAGTACGAATAACAGTCGATTTAGATATACCATTGTCCTCATTCCTAAAAGTTCGATTGAAAAGTTTTGTCACATGTGCGTAAGACTTCCTACGATCACCCCATCTTCGCATCATTAAAAGGGATATACGTTCCTGTTCAGTACGCATTATAAAGTATTTTAAATAAATACTTTAGAAAGAAAGATAACTATGTGGCTATAAGCAATTTCAGAACGGAGTATCACGAAAAAGTATACCTTCTCAATCGCAGGTCACAGAAAGAGTGAACTTGAAAGATCTCTAGCTTATGTGGTTTCCAGCTTTGTTGAAAGGGTGGGAAGAAGGGAGAAGGAATGGAAAGGAGTAGGAGGGAAGAGAGGAAGAGAAGGAAAGAGTAGGAGGGAGGAGGAGATAGAGATACAGACATTCGCGGGCACATACATGACTCATAAATCCAGTCGGGCAATCTCTACGTAATACCTTAGATAATGCTAATGCCGGCGGTTCCGTAACTTTCAACTCTCATAACTTGAAAAGTACTGATTAAAAAGAGGTTTTATTATAGTGTTTTGGAAAGCTCCCGATCTCAGCTATTAGATTCTAAAATCAAAAATATGGTGTTTCATTTTAAAAAATCGATTTGACCTTGACTTGACCTTAGTGGCGCCATCCAAGGTCAAATTGATAAGGTCAATCAATAGATCATTTTCAACCCTACAACTTTTGTATAAAATATTTTTCTCAAAAATGATTTTCAAGATATTTAAGGGGTCCGGGACTTTTTCTACACCCTGTACATATATATATATATATGTGTATGTGTGTGTGTATGTGTCACAGTCAAAGTATGAAATTTAGTAAATGTATACATTAATCTACTAATCTTACTAATATAAGTATACTTAATCTTACTAATCAATGTAAGCATTTACGTAAGATTTTAGCAAAAGTATCAACTGAATATATAAAAAAATGTCTGCTATTACTAGTAAATGTATTCATTTACTAGACAATGTATATATTTGCATTTGACGTTAGTAAAAACATATTTCAAGTTGTCAGTCGTCACAGTAAAAGTATACATTTTAGCAAATGCATTAATTAGTAAATGTATACATTTAATTTACTTTAAAAATGAAAAGAAAGCTAAATAATACTTTATTTTATAAATTTATGAATATATAAGTATTTATTTATTAGATACATATATACATTTGTAGTACCTTGAATAAGTTCTCGCTGATTTTCCGTGAAAATTAATGCTTTATTTTAAAAAAGTCATAAAAAACATGTCACTGAAAGTATTGTCCATCGCTAGCCACTACTTTTTTCCATCTTTCTGGCAGCATTTGAATTCCACGTCGGAAAAATGATACGTCTTATGAGGCTATCCAAGAGCTCGACCCATTTTTTAGCATCATCATAAGAATGAAAGTGCTGCTCAGCCAGCCCATGTGCCATCGATCGGAACAGATAATAATCAGAAAGGGCAATGTCTGGTGAATACGGCGGGTGGGGTAGGACTTCTCATTTAAGCGTTTCCAAGTAGGTTTTCACCGGTTGTGCAACATGTCGTGCGTTGTCATGTTGCAAAATCACTTTGTTGTGTCTTTGCTCGTATAGCGGCCGTTTTTCCTTCAATGCTCGGCTCAAACGCATCAATTGTAGTCGATAGTGAGCTCCCGTAATGGTTTCGTTCGGTTTGAGCAGCTCATAATAAATTACATCCAGCTGATCCCACCAAATACAGAGCAGAAGCTTCGAACCATAGATATTCGGCTTTGCCAACGATGTTGATACATGGCCGGGCTTACTCCACGATCTTTCACACTTAGGGTGGAGTCCCATGAGGTGTATTTATCGCGTATCGCATAACCGCGTAACCAATCAGAAGCGATCTGCTGTTATAGTTTCGCGTTTTACTGATTATTGATTGGTTATGCGCTTACGCGATACGCGGCAAACATGCCTGATGGGACTTCACTCTTAGGGTTATCGTAGTGTATCCACTTTTCATCGCATCACGATACGATGCAAAAACCCTTTCCTTTTCTGCCTTTGAAGCAGCTGTTCACACGTGAAAAGACGCTGTTCGACGTCTCTCGGCTTCAACTCATACGGCATCCAACGTCCTTGCTTTTGAATCATTCCTAATAATTTCAAACGTTTCGAAACTGTTGTGTGATCAACTCCTAATGATTCTGCAAGTTCAGCTAGCGTCTGACATGAGTCTTCATGCAGTAATGTCTCCAATTCTTTGTCTTCAAACTTTTTCGGTGCGCCAGAGCGTTCTTTATCTTCAACATCAAAACTATTATTTTTGAAGCATCTAAACCAATCTCTGCATGTTGTTTCCGACAGAGCATAGTCGCCGTAAGTCTCAACAAGAATTCTGTGTGCTTCAGCTGCAGATTTTTTTTTAATAAAGTAGTGCAATAAAATTCCCCGCAAACTCTTTTGTTGACACGAAACTCGACATGTTTAACACTATGAAACAAAAAGTTGTTTACACTTCGGCGAGATGACAAACACTGAATTTCAAGCTTGCTTTTTGTAGTTCCTTATCGATGTGTTCCCATCTTCAACTACACTCACGCAGTTCTGTTAACGCCATCCGTTGGAAAACAGCGAGACTTATTCAAAGTCCTAATAGTAAAAATATATATTGTGAGTATAATTAAGTACTATTAAATTAAGTACATACCTGAAGACAATTTATTACAAAATTTCCCAAAGTGTGGCACACCAAATTTATGTTTCTTAATAATAATAATGAAACAATAATGTCCAGTACGAGAATGATGAATCCAATCAATTATTTGATAAATACAACGCGATGAATAAACAGTTTTCTGCAGCAGTGCATTTAAGATTATGTGACTAATGTGCACATCTACTAGCAAAAGTGTTCATTTTAACTGATACAATTTTGCTTGTGCCTATTACTAAAGTAAGTATGAAAATGTATGCATTTACTAGTAAAAGTTTAAACTTTTTTCTCTCTCTCTCTCCATTACTTATTGTGCATACATTATGTATTGAATTAGTATATGTACATCGACTCGAAAATGTATACATTTACTAACAATAAGTTAACTGTGACGTCACTTTGACTGTGACATAACATTCACAAATAATAGAATTGATGTAAAGTTATTGAACCGATATTTGTTAAGTGATAATTTTTTTACACACATTATCTTTAAACTTTTTCTATTGCGACAGGTTCAGTATCTTTTGTTTCTTCGTTATTTACATTATAGACTTACACTCTTTGATGATCTTTTTAAAAAATATATAAACTTGACCTCTTTTTATTCAAATGTAATATTCTTTGCCAATATATGCATATTTGTTTAAATTTTACGCGCGCGCGCATGCGTGCACACACACACACACACACACACACACACACACACACACACACACACACACACACCCACACACACACACACACCTTTTTCTCTCCCCCCTCATCACCCTCTCTTTGTCCATTTATCCTTCTCTTTCTCTCTCCCTTTCCAAGTACCTTTTTTCCGTATTGCATGCTATACTGTGATAATTCGAATCAATAAGATGATAGAATGATGGAAAAAATAAATCATGTATCATATTGATGATTACAAACACTAACAAAGTAGAAATAAGAATAAGTAATAGACAGATACGCGGTTGCTAATTTATTCAACTGCACATATAGTTTGGAAGCCGAATGAAAAAATCGTAACTATTTTATAAAAACTAGTTTTTTGAAATTTAATTGAATTTAGAATAAAAGTCAAAATGCTAAAGTCAGCAAGTCAGATGTTAGAACCTCTGGCGCTGGCACTCCTTCACAGACATTAAAAATAGTAATGTAACAAAAGTATTTTATAAAAGCTGAAAATTTATGTATATACGAATAGTTTTTGCAACAAAAGGTCTGTTCTTTTTAGCTAAAGTTCTTGCACGGTTCATCTTTCTTCCTTTTCCTTCCACGTTGGAGAGAAAAAGAGAAAAAATGAACCGTGCGAGAAATTCAGCTAAAAAGAACAGGCCTAAAATGTAGAAATATAATCATCAGACAGCCCAGTTGGTACATATATCACATCAGCGTTATCTTAAAGATGTAAAAAAAGTATATACAATGTAACTATTCCGTAAAATCTGAAATTTGGTAGAACAATTAATTATTTCATATTACCCAGTGAGAAATAACAATGGAGAAATAATGAAATCATCGAATCGACGTCAATTCGATGTCGGTTCCATTGTCATTTCTCACTGGGTATATACGAAAAAAAGACATCTTTCAGACGGGACTAACATAGTTGATGCATTCGGGGAAACGTTATATATAACGCACTTCTTGTCAGACGCAATCAAAGTAATGATATGCGTACCATCCGTGGCTGCGCGGGCTTGCGCTATTCTTCAATCTAATAGCGTTTTTGATTAGGAAAAAGTTAGTGCGCACCAGTGCACACTCAATTCATACCAACATTGGACGAGTTCCATGGGTTACTGAATAGTGCAAGTTCAAAAGAACACGCCAAGATTTTTAATGCTAAAGCTGAAGTGCCATTTCGAGTTGTAAGGATTTGGAGCTTTCCGAATATAAACTGTCATAGGTACATAAAGGAAAATATTTAAATGGCCCTGACAGAGAGAACAGAAAAAGGAAGAAGTGAGATAGAAGTTTGGATGGAGTTACTGGGGAACTTACTGATTTCGTGCATGCGCACTCCATTTTTGCCAACATAAAATCAGGAGAGTTGCGCTACTGTATATACTGTGCTTAGGCTGTGTTCCAAATTTACTGCCAGCACAGAAAATGCTATAGTTTACGTTACGTGCACTATAGATTTTCAGTACTGGCAGTCAATTTTGGAACACAGCCTGTATATCCTTTTATACTGTGACAAAATGATGCACTGATATCCTATATATGTATCCAGTGCACTGAACTGGCACCGTCAAAATATCTCGTGTCTCTTAGTGCGCATTGAGTGCGCACTACGCGAGTGTTGTGCGGTCATGTGACATTAGCAAAGTGCGCATTGGCATTGCCAATCGAACACATTCTTGACACTGAATGCAGCCAGTGCACCCCAATCGAAAATGATATAAGTTCTGTTGTATAACTTTTACATGTAATTAAATAGTATTAATTTAAAAACATTTTTCGATAAAAATAAGAAAAAAATGAGAATAAAGATATATGTACAATATAATTATAAAAATATGTACAATATAATTATAAACAATATGTATAATATAATTATAAACAGTAAATCTACGTTTATGTTTAGAAATTGGAAAATTTTTTTAAATATTAACCCAATGATTACATACTAATCATAAACAAGATGTTTTTTATATAACAAGATTCCTCATCTAGAATTCTAATATTCTCCCAATCAAAATCATGCCCAAGATGCAATCTATGTTCAGTTATCATAGAATGTTGTTCGAATAAACCGCGTAACTTCAAACAATTATCCAATTCCGGGTAAAGTACTTAAATGTACCAAAAACGGACACTCATTTTTAAATAAATACCCACGATTCGTGACAATTGTATCAACATGGTTAATATTTAAAAAAAAGTTTCCAATTTCTAAACTAAATAAATGTAGATTTATTGTTTACAATTATATTATATATATATACCTTTATCCTCATTTTTTCCTTACTTTTATCGAAAAATAATGTTTTTAAATTAATACTATTTAATTACATGTAAAAATTATTCAACAGAAACCTAGGATGAAGAGTAGCGCAAGCCCGCGCAACCACGGGCCGCACGCATATCATTACTTTGATTGCGTCTGATAAAATATTAGTTCCGTTATAAAGCTATTTGACTATTTTTTTCGTATATAGTATTAAATAATTTAGTGCTTTACCAAATTTCAGATTTTACGAAATAGTATTTTTTTTATATCTTTAAGGTAACACTGACGCGACATGTACCGACGCTGAGCTGTCTGACAATTATATTTCTACATTTTCTTGCAAAAATTATTCGTACATAAATTTTCAGCTTTTATAAATTACTTTCATTACACTACTTTTTTTATGTTTATAAAGGAGTGTCGAACTCATAGGTTCTGCATCTGACCTGCTGACTTTTATTCTAAATTCAATCAAACTTCAAAAAAACTAGTTTTTATAAAATGTTACGATTTTTTCACGCGGCCTCCTGGACACTTGATGTATTTTCAAATACCATATTCTTAAAAATAATATTTTACAAATAATATTTTATTGTTTTTCCGAATTATTACATGATCACTGTTTTTGGTCGTATTAAAGTATGCTCTATCCTACACACTGCACAGTTATATACATACTGAATTATTATATGACAATTTCTATATATATTATTAACAGAATGATAATTATAAAATGTTTTCATTTCCTAGTCATGTGCTTAATTACAATTAAAAATGAACGAACATCTACATATAAAAAGGAATAAATTTTATGTCAATTATATATATATATATACATTTTTTTATGTAAAATGTCACAACTGTGTGTATATGTCCGATTTAACTTAGATAGCAGACCTTTTTTTCAATAATTATCCGAAAGAATATGTTAATTAGAATATTTATGTAAAACAAAGTGTTATATGATGTCTAATCATCATCATATATCAGCATACCTATTTTATAAGTTCATATATGTAATATAGTGTAATAAAATATAGTGTAATAAAATAATATTAGTTTGTTACATTTTATTATATATAATGTATATTCTCGACTCTGATTTTTTCTCAGAGTCAGGTGTTCAAACCATTAATACACGAGTATCAACATTTGTATCCTGTAGCTTCTAATAAAATTAATCGGCGTGCAAATGATCTCTGACACATGACCATATTTTAAGTTCATAAATATGAAATAACATAAAAACCATTAATGAATCTTTATTTAAAGCAATTAATAATAATATTTATGATTAATTTTTTTTATTGCAAATATTATATTGTATTATTATATCACACTGTTTTATCTTAAATAGCTATATAAAAAAATATTATATGTATAAGCCAAACATGTTTCTTGTTCTCTGAATGTACTAAATAACTATATATTATAAAGTTATTAATTTATTTAAATGACAAATTGTAAAAATAAAGATATGAAAAAATATGCACGCGTGCATCATTTTTATTCAAACAATTATTATTCTTCCTACACATGTGGAATTTTAAATTAATATATTTTGTTAATCATAGCATTGCATGTAATACTTAAATGATAAAAAAGAAAATTTTGCCATAACATTATTGATCACGTGCACATTTCAAACTTCTAATTTTTGTACAATAATAAGTGACCAATCAACTGATATGTGAATAATACAAATAAGCGAAGAGAGTCCTATATTAATTATATTTTTGCGTGAATTATACAATAAACTAGAAATTGCAATATGCATATTAAGAATCAAGATCTGCTTCGATCGAATAAGGTCTTTTCGCTTGTTTGTATTAGTCCAATTTTTATTCTATTTTAAGTATATTTAAGATATTCTCCATCGCATACGATACACTTTTCATGCATCATATTTATATTTTCAACTATGATTGCTGTAATGTTGTAACGTTCATATTGAAATATGAAATTATGAAAATGTAGCAAAATGGAAACAATATTGCAATATTTTGGAAATACAAAAATATTACCATACAATAATTGTAAAATATATATATATATGTAAAATCTTATCCGCTATTCTATACAGTGATAGTCAAAAATAAAAAACAGATTCATTAATTGCATAATTATATTTTCCAAGTTTCCATTAAAATTAGAAATTTGGAATTTATTCTTACACATTTGTCATACATTGTTATATTTATAATATTTATATTATAAACTGTAAATATGTTGTACCCAAAATTACTATGACATTATACTGAAAGGAGTCTCCATAAGGGCCGATTTCGACACCCTCCAGATTTTGTTTAAACACATAGAAATCTATTTCTTGAGGTTAATTATATTCAATTAAAGTGATTGTAGCTTAAACAGAGCGATGGTATTGCTATAAGAGTCTCCATAAGGTATTCGGCCTAATTTCAATTTCATTTTAAATAATCAGAAACGTTTTATTATTGTAAGAATGATCAAAATCAGGTAATTTTAGCTGAAATGTATTTGACACCTGTTATCTTGTAACTAGTCAGCCCTACATTTACCACTGACACTCTTATGGTTTTAGGCCCATATTCAGAACGCGCTTTTATCAATAAAAGTACGTTTTTATCTCTGAAATTCTATAATATGCGTGATGTAAAATATAGTAAGTTAGCGCGCTAACATCGTTGTAAGTGCGTTCTGAATACGGGCCTTAATCTTTTTGACGTATTTTATAGATATACGTATTATCTGGGAATTTGTTTCCCAGATAGATGTTGCAGACACTTTTATTACATTGGTTGGATATGGTATGGCCCTTCCAGTATGTATGTTCTAAGAACGACAGGACGCTTGTCCCAACTTGTCCTAAATCCGTTCGTATCACCAAGTGTTGGGGCACATGAATCCAACTGCTCCAACCGCCATCTTACCAATGATCCAAGTGCTCTCTGGGTTAATTTGGAGCAAGCGACGCGAACAAATCTTTCTGTTTTTCTAGGGATTCTAGCCAATCAGTGGAATATGACCAAAAACATATGGTACGTTTCCACTGAGCGCGTCACGTGTCGCGTCGTCCGTCGCGTCACGAGTTAACCAACCAAAACATTCGATGCGTAACGCAAAGAGTCGCGCGTCAAATGATACAATAAAATGGACTGTTTTGATTGGTTAACTCGTGACGCGGACGGACGACGCGACGCGTGACGCGCTCACTCGAAACGTACCAATAAGGTTTGTTTGCATCGCATGCTCCAATATGTTTCAATTGCTGGATTCACACTGCATCCGATTTTCGTCGTACAACGCTCTGCATCCAATTAGAAAACAGAA
>NW_017257254.1:253004-253612 GCF_001594055.1 Mycetomoellerius zeteki | reverse complement strand
GCAGCGAAGCAGCAACCAACCAGCAAGACGATATTGTTTACGCCACTATAAATATCGCCTCACTGATTGGTTGCTTCTCCATTGTTTGACGCTTGCTACGTCCAGTGTGAATTATCCCTTATGTAGATCAAGCTTAAATGAATACTATTTGTCTATAATAATTCTAACAAACGAATAATTCTAACAAAAATAAAAAATAAAAGACTCAATTATGTAATTGCAAAAGATGTAACCATAGCTTCTATCAAATTTCTTTTTATTGAGTATTAAATAATACACTATGTATTTTGTGAAATAATTATTACAAGTGAGACGCAAAAAGTACAATTAATATAAACTTAATATATTTCTAAATTCAAGAAATTTTTTACAAAAATGTAAAAACAATGACTAAAATCTTAAGAATTAAGTAATTAAATAATGGGTACATTCAGAACGACAATCACTTAATGAGTGCATTCAGTACTACAACCGCTCACTGAGCGCTCAGTGAGCGCTTGCATCTTATTGGCATATTCCGTTAGAACTAAAAATATAGATCAAACAGATACAAGAGCTCACTGAGCACTTATGCTGGATTCACACTGCATCCGATTTTCATCGTACGA
>NW_017257254.1:235414-252887 GCF_001594055.1 Mycetomoellerius zeteki | reverse complement strand
GGATGCAGTGTAAATCCAGCACTAGTGAGCGGTCGTGGTACTGAATGCATCCACTGAGCACTCAGAAAGTTCTTTGATTTGATTGGTCTACATTTAAGGATCTAAAGGAATATGCCAATCAAATAGGTGCATCCAGAAGTACTGATCGCTCAGTGAACTCTTGCGTCTGATTGGTATATTCTATTAGATCTAAAAATATAGACCAAATTAGTACAAGAGCTCACTGAGCGCTCAATGAATGATTAGATGCATCCAGAAGCACGACCACTCAATGAGCACACAGTGAGCTCTTGTACCCGTTTGGTCTATATTTTTAGATCTAATGGAATATGCCAATCAGGGGGTCGATTCTTCAAACAAGGTGAAAATGACAAAAGTGAGCAAATTTAATAGGTGTTAACCAATGAAATTATCAGTATTCTAGTAAATTTGCTCACTTTTGTAATTTTCACCTCGTTTCAAGATACAGAATCGATCCCCAGATGCAAGAGCTCACTGAGCGCTTAGTGAGCGGTGTTTTTGGATGCACCCATAAAGCTGATTCTACAATGAGTCGGTAGTCGGAAATCTTGACTGCATTCCGTTTCACGCATGATGTGCATAAAACTGGTTCCTACATTAGTTGTATCGCAATGTCGCAAGCGTTATGATCCAATCAGTCGAGTTAGCTTGATGTTGATTGGACCGCAACGCTTGCGACGCTGCGATGCGACTAATGTAGAACCAGCTTTATGTACCATTTATCCTTGTTTAACAATCGGTGACTAACAAAGATAAAAGATACATCATGCGCATCATGCATGAAACGGAACGCAACCCTTAAAGTCTTAACCAATTTTAAGGCCGCAACACAGACTCTTGCATAACGCATAGTGCATAAGCGAATCAACTAATCAGAATCTTTCCTTTCCTTCCATTCCATGGAAAAGAAGAATTTCGATTGGTCGATTCCCTTATGCACTATGCATTATGCGTTATGCGCAAGAGTCTGTGCTGCGGCCATTAACCTAAATAGGTGACTATGATTTTTTATATCTACTAGTTGTTAATTATACAGCGAGTCGTCTAGCTCGATTAATGGGAAGGAATAAAATCGAATTTGGTCAGTTTTAAGAAAATCGGTAGTCTTAGTCGTACAAGTTGACTGTGGCAACTCCACCGATTCACCGATAAGACTTAGGACTACCGACTATCGATTCATTATAGAATCAGCTTTAGGTCTGTTCTTTTTGGCTGAACTTTTGCATTTCATCTTTCTTACTTTTCTCTCCAAGAGGAAAGAAGAGGAAGAAAGATGAACTGGTGCAAAAGTTCAGCCAAAAAGAACAGGCCTATTGTCGTTCTGAATGCACCTGAATGCACCCAATAAAATATACAAAATAAGCAAGTTAAGTAGGTATATAAATACATTAATAGAGAATGCATTGCATGGAAGAGATGATTTTTCTAATTGTAAGATGTACAACATATATCGCAAGATTTTACATATGGTGATGGTACACAAAATTGATATGAAGAGGAGAAATCATTGAGGAATGGTAGCTTATCATTGCTGTCTGAATTATTTCTGATATTTAATAAGCTTCTTGTATTGGACATTGCAGAAGCACAAAGAGCTTTAACATTCTCACTATCATTTTTATTACACAACAGAATTTCTCTTTGACGAGCTTTGTCACAAGCTAATCTACAATACGCAGCTAAAGCTGTCTCCCTAGCTTGATCCGCACAGTAGAATTTTCTAAGGGCAATGTCCATGTCATCCAAATCTGTCAACTTCAACAATGCAGTGTAACCAGGTTCGCAAATTGGATATAATTTCGTCATGCACTCTGGTCTACCCATGCAATTCCACATCATGCATCTATCTTGTAAACCATTCCTTTTGATGCATTCGCATCTGTACATTATGCTTGCTCGAAAATCAAAGAATTTACATGATTTAACAGATTCCTGCAATATTTTTTTATCATTCAATATATCATGTTTCATGAATAAATTTAACATGTAATTTTATAAACAATTAAAAATAATATTTTAAAGGTTAGACTTTTATTAATACAAGTCAAGAACTGCATAATCCTTCAAGAAAAAATAATGAGTGCATCCAGAAGCATGACCACTCATTGAGCGCTCAGTGAGCTCTTGTACCTTTGGTCCATATTTTTAGCTCTAATGGAATATGCCAATCAGATACAAGAGCTCACTGAGCGTTCTGCTTTTCTGGATCCACCCAATGAAAAATATTGCTAAACATTTCTCTAATGAAAATTAACATTACTCACACAGTAAGGTGGAGTACATAAAGATGATTTTGTAGGACAGTATACTATTGGTGAACGAGATGGCTCGTCCCATTCGCATGGTTTCCTACAATATACAAATTCAATAAATTACACTCTCTTATTATTAGTTATGTGGAGTCAAATACAATCTTACTTTCTATCCATTGAACTGATTAAACATTTTAATTGCGCTAGTAAATCACGTCTTCTATCACAATTTGGGTTTTTACCATCGCAAGGCATTTTCTTTTGTAAATTCTATAACGCTCAATATTGGCAATTTTTCTTCTAATTAGGTTTTTTCTTTTTTCTTTTTTCTATATTTGTGTATTTGCAACTTACATGATATTGATATACGTCAAATTTAGAAATTGTATGAATTTAAGAGTATTAGTTAAACGACTTCTTGAGTAACATATTTATTAATTTATTATAAACATCGAGTTTCCTAGCAACTACGTTTAATCCATCAATAGGTGCATTCAGGCTGTGTTCCAAAAGTCACTGCCAGCGCTGAAAATCTAGTTTACGTTACGTATATTATACATTTTCAGCAGTGAATTTTGGAACACAACCTCACTACAACCGCTCACTGAGCGCTCAGTGAGCTCTTGCATCTGATTGGCATATTCCATTAGATCTAAAAATCTAGACTAATTAGTCACTAGATTCATAAAGTACCGCAAACTCGCATCCATTTTGACGCAAAACGCGGCCATTTCGAATTTATGCATTTGTATATACGTACTTTATTTAGGAAAATGAAGCCGTCAAGTATGTAAAATCAATGTTTTTTAATTGTAATTAGTTTATTTATAAACAAAAGAATATGTACAAATGTTTAATTTAAGTGTTTTTTTAGTTTAATATGGGTTTATTTGTTGTAGAAGTTTAGTGTACGAAAGTGTATGAAAGGACACGTAAGTTCAGTTTAAAAGATGAACCACCCAACCACCACGCTTGGAATCGTGTACTATGTGCACTTCGGTCATTTTGACGCAACATTTTCTGAAATCAATTGCACTACTTTAGAAATCTAGTGACTTTATATCTAAAAGGTTGCAACACTTTTTTAAAAATGGGTTTTGGAATGCAGCTTACTCACCGAGCGATTAGTTCTTATTTGTCGATCCATGAATAAGAATCAATCGCTCGTTGAGCAAGCTGCATTCCGAACAGGGCCTCCAATCTCCCCTCTTGTTTCGGCGTTACCACCGTTAGTGGCGCTGCCACTAACTGTATGACACCCGGAAATACGGAACTAATATTCAATATGGCTGCTATATATATAGGTTGTCATGGAATATATATTAGGCATATATAGGGTGTCTTTAATCATCCGCAATCGGGATGCACTACAAGATTAATTAATAATTAATTTAATATTTAATTTATTAACTATGTTGCAGATCAACAAATTATTACGTTCGATAAATTCAAAATAAAACGCTTGATCTTGTAGTGCATCCCGATTGTGGATGATTTGATCAACAAATTATTACGTTCGATAAATTCAAAATAAAACGCTTGATCTTGTAGTGCATCCCGATTGTGGATGATTAGAGATATCCTGTATATATACGTACATATATATCACGCTGAATCGCAAATCGCTGAATCAAGCCCAAGACAATGGCTGCGTTCAGCAGAACGTTCGTTTTGCAACTGTTAGAAGTTTCCTTCGCGCTGATTGGATCATACTTTTAGATCTAGAAGAATGGTCCTATCTCAGCAGACAATCATAAAACGGTTGCAAAACTGTTGAGTCTGCTGAACGCAGCTAATGCGAGGGAATAGCGATAGCGATAACACGATTTCAATCTATCAGAAATCGGATACACCGGAATACACAGTTTCTAATAGGTTGAAATGAAACTATGTTATCGCTATCGCTATTCCCTCCCATTGTCTTGGGCTTCACTGTGAACATGAACATCCTGTGAATAACATCCATGTTGATTTTAAGTCATATTAAATATTAGTTCCACATTTCCGGGTGTCATACAGCGGCGGCGCCACTAACGGTGGTACCAGCAGTTGAAGTCCTGATTCCGAAACCCATCGAAAAAAAATGTTGCAACCTTTATTAGGCCCCGACTATATGTAATTGAATGTGTATGTATAAAATCATACATATTCAATTTTGTTATATTAGACAAGCTTTCAACTTTTATAATTTTACACTATTATTTAAAATAAAAAATAAAGTATTTTCATAATGTAATTTGTGTAATTATTATGTAACAGAAATTTATAGATTTAGAAAAATAAACTTATATTTATTTTGCATAATTAATATCACACGTTTTACATATCCACATATTAAATTTTTATATTACACTATACATAAACATTATATTACATTACAAACTGTAATGAATAAATTTATACATATCTTTTCTAATTTTTAATAAAATACCCTCTTCATTTAATTTTGAAATTAAAACACTTAAATTGTCCATTAAAATATTTTCAGATACTGCAAGTGCTTCCAATTCTTTCACTGAAAATATTTGTTCTTTACCTGCAGTTACCTTTTTTTCTAGCATCTTTATGAATGTTTTTAGCTGTAAGAAAGAATTAAATAAAGAATATAAAGTACTACAGACATTTGAATCTTTCATATAAATATAATTTACTATATATGTAAAAACACGTACACACACGTACGTAAGCACAATTTACCTTTCTGTTTGTCAATTTTCCATGAGAATGTAATTTTGGCATTACATCACGATCATCTTCTATTGTATCTATCATTGCATATCGCAATATATCTATTACGTCCAATGCATCTGATTCAGTTGCTTCCATACGTAATTCCAGTTTTGCTCTAGCCTATAATAAAATGATATAAATTATCTCATTTGATATATTTTGATTTATGACACATAAAAAAATAAAGTATTAAACCTCAGTTAATCGAATCATAGCTTCTAATTGTCTGTTGAATATTGGTATGCTATTAAATTGCTCATTTTTCGCTCGAAGTTCTAAATAATAATTTTGTAATACTGTTGCGGCTTCAATGGATAATTTCGGTTTCACATATTCTCGGGCATAGGAAATATAAGTTCGAAGAATAGGCTGTGGTATAATTTCAGAGGCCAATGGCAACATCAGCTTTTTTCTGAAAATATTTATTTCGCAATTAAATTCATTATTTTATTTAAAATAAAAATAATTACAACAATATTAAGGAATTGGAAATAAAGGTCCTAAACGATCAAGCTAGAAATTTAGTGCCAAAATAATTCTATGTGAATTTGTATATTATGTATCCAATTCCTCAAACTGCGTGCCGAATTTATTTTCAGTCTTGAAACGCAATTCTAAAGCCGCGTATACACCTAGCGAACAAACACCGAACGCGAATGTTCGGACATTCGTGTTTATTTTGTGCGAACAGTTTATTCTTTTTCTTGATTGCACCGAATACTAACATTCCATCAGATTCAATATTTATTGCACATAGCAATTAAACTTGTGCAACTTTTATGTAACAAATAACAACACAAAGTTTTGTGTTCGCTGTTTGTTCAATGTTCGTTCTAGGTATATACATGGCTTAATAGAACTAAAGTAATAATATCACACATTAAATTGACGAGCAATTTAATTACATTAATGTTCATAAGGCATCTTAGATTAATCTTAATATTCTGATGCTGATAATCATCCTATAAAATCTGTAAATAATTTTATTGTGAAAAATATTACTTCAGCTGGGCATCAAACCCGGATCGTTTTGCATTCCTTACAAGCGTCCTAAGCCTTTAGACCACCGAGGCTTTATAATATTCTTCATAATAACTTATACATAAGGCGTCCTGAATTCAATTCGCCAAACTTCGGGAGCGTGTAGGAAATCGATAAACTAAAAAAAAGTCCTTTAGAGGTATGCTCGTTTTTGCTTCGTTTTAGAGAAAATCGCAAAAAAGACTAAACGTAATTTTCGAAATATTATTATTTTCAAAGAAGAATATTATTGTTTTTGTGTACGATTTTAGCGATAATGCTTCAGAGACAATGCGAAATAGATAAGAATATGCGCGCTGACTTCCAGACAGAAGAGTGCTGGATCGGTGAGTCATTACGTTGACCGGATCAAGTGTTTGGCTGCAACACGAGCTGTTCGTACATGATGCAATGCATCTGTATGCATTGTTGCAAGAGGCCAACATTTTGAACAATATCTGCATTGAGCAAGTACTCAATTAGTACGCAATATACTTAAAAAATAGTTTTTAAACATTTATTTAATGTTTTTACATATTAAAAATATTAAAAAAAATATTTTTTTAATATTTATTTAATGTAAAAATATTTAAAAAATATTTTTTAAATATTGTGTGCTGATTGTGACAATGTGAATAAATAAGTGTAAATGAATAAGTAATAAATAAATATAAAAATGAAAACTACGTTTCGTCTTTTTAGCAATTTTCTCCAAAACTCTCTCATCCTCTTTAGGATGCTTACCAGTATTAAAATATTAAGATCAATCTAAAATGCCTTATGAGCATCAATATAATTAAATTGCTTGTCAATTTAATTAATTGTGATATTACTACTCTAGTACTGTTAGAATTGCGTTTTAAGACTAAAAATAAATTCGGTGCGCAGTTTGAGAAATTGGATATATGTATAGCATATAAATTCACACAAAATTATTTCAGTACTAAAGATCCAATTTGACCGTTTAGGGCCTTTATTTCCAATTCGTTGTGTCACATTACAACTTTAATTAAGACTTCTGAGTAGTCACCACAGTGACTATGTGTTATCATAAAACCAAAAATAACACTTAAAATTAAAAATAACGTTAAAGTTTCCTGCATGCCATTTCTAAATAAAAAGTGTCTGAACAAAATAATGAGATCACTTAAAATACTTGTAAAAATGTGCCAAAGCTATCCTTATCTCTCCCCTTCTTGACAGTTAGTAAACAGTTATAAGACACGTTAATGCCTGTTTCCACCAATGCAAATTAATTTTAATCTCATTTTTACTTACTTTTCATCTTTTTCTAAATTTGATCTTTTTAAAAATGAGAAAAAGATGAAGAGTAAATTGGACCGAGATTAAAATTATTCTACATTGGTGGAAATATAGATATAGGTACAGGAAAATAGACTACGTATGCGCATTGAGTAAACACTGGTAAATGCACTTCACATGTTCTTTACGACTATATACTGTCGGGAGGGGGGAGGGTGTAAAGAGCTGTTTTTCATTTTTAATTTTTATAAGTACCTTCCGCTGGCGGACGCAGGGTCTTGTGTGACCCGCGAGTTAGAATTGTTTACTTTTTTCAGCTGTGAAGAAAATGAATAAATGGATATTTGTTTCTATGATAAATATGTTTTTCTTTCTCCTTCTACATATTTTATACATATTATAATTAAAAAAACTGCTTTTCAAACGTTTTAAAACAATTTCATTCTTGGGTTACTTTTGACCCTGCGTTCGCTGTGCGTGCGAATATCACGACATCCGCTGTCCGAGAGTTAAATCTTGTTGTTTCGTTTTACTCAAATTCTCTTTACTTGACGTGCAAGAAACTTCAACATGTGTTATTTTTGACTCATGACGTCTCGATATAATTGCCGCAACGACTATTCAGAGCCTTACATATAACTAATGTTATTTTTTAAATCAATAAACATATATAATATACATATATAAAAGATGTCTTACATAAAGTGTTATTTGTTATATGGCGATACTCCATTTTTTAAATGGAACAATATGTAAATTTGTGCATTTCATTGATAGATTTTACTTAATATGACAACATCTATTTAAAACATTTCTTTTTCCATTTTGCTTTTCCTATTTCTCCTAATAAGACAAGTTAAATTAATTGAATTTATGAAGAAAATTATTAATAACGAAATTTGACAATTATTGCTGTTAATAAAACAACCTATTTTATAAAAAAAAATGGAATATCCCTTTCTTACTCCTTTTTGGAAGACTAGAAATAGTCCCCCCCCCCCTCCCCATCTCGTTGTCATTTAAAAATTTTTTAATATCTCAACTAGAGAAGTTTCATAAACATTATTTCGCCGTCTTTAATGGTTTTGAAAAAAATACTGTAACATCTAAATTTTGGGCTGTATAATGTACAAAATTAATATCATTATCTCTTACCTCAAAGCACATTCATTGTGGAAAAATAATTTCGTAACTTCTTCATTGGAATTTGTATGTGAATTGGTATGAACGGTCATGATATGTTTACATAATAGATTATCAAAATGCTATTACATATGAAGAAAAAAATAATTATAATAATTATTATACAAAGAGTCCTATTTTAAATAGTCTAGCCAAATATCTTAAAAATTGAGCCCGATAAACAAAAATGTTTTATATAATTTTATTTAAAAAATGGCAATGACCTTAGAAGGGGATTCTCTTAATAAAATTATTTCATTTTCTCGAAATATACATATGTATTTAAGAATATTTTCTGTGAAGTTTTAAGAATACAAAGAATTAACGGAGCAGAAGTGGTTTAAATATAAAAGCGCGTGATCCGAAATACCATCACCGAGTCGCACCATGGCCAGCTAAAATTACAGGAGAATACTGATATATATAATATAATAATATATGTGTTGAATTTTTTATATCATGAGTTATTTAAGAACGATTGAAATTTCCATGTTTTATTCTTAATGTCTCTTATTTTATTGTTTATATTCTGTTTTATATTTATTTATTATATTTTTTTATCCTATTAATAACAATTTTTATTTGACTTCTCACACGCTTTCATAACGTCTTAATATAAGCACGTCGCAATAATTGTATCATCATTAACATGCTTGTAACATAAGTTTCTATCCAAATATTTTAATGATAATTTGATTATTATAAAATTTAGTTTGTTGTATTTAATATTATAGATAATCTTAAATGTACTGGTTTGAGTACTCAGTTAACGACAGACGACATTTAAAATTTTAGCATTTGACGATTAAATAATAATAGCGACTGTATATTATATTCTGCTGTAATTGGCTAATTATTCCAGATAAATTTTGTTAATTCTACACTGAGGATGATCCAATACGAAGGATCAAAACCTCTACAATTTGTTTCACTTCAAATATATAGATTTTTTACATATACGATCAACTTGTGTTTGGCTCATATTGGCTTTTACATCCTTCTTGTGATTTTCTTAACTTATTGACACGATTACAAGAACTATTGAACCGAATGACATGAAATTTTACTACAATACGCAGTATACATGTAGTTTTTGCCCCTACCTTAAAGTTACATATTTATCTTTTTATAACATTAAGGGGATACTAAAGTCATCTGTATTATCGACTAAACTATATAATTTTTATGTAACAATTACTTTTTTCCTCTTTTATAGATTCTCCCTTTCCAGGATTAAAGTATACACGTTAATACGTGTTTGTGAAGTGGAGTTTATGCCGAGAACAACAGTAAATTTCGAAATTGAGATCTTTATCATTTCTTAGTCCAACATGGTGCTCTAGAGATGTCACGTCGTGAAAACATTTGCTTAATATAAAAGCTGTACAATCTGTACTTACGAAATAGTAGTCCATAGACTATATTCATACTAGTAGTTTGCACGAAGAAACAACATGGAGTTCTTAGAATTAAACTTAGACATCCAATTAAAAAATGTTTTCGTTATACGAATGTGTGTTTGAGATATTGGTGTAGTAGTATGTAGTGATATGTCAATGACGTAAATCGCCTGTATGTAAGTCCTACTTACATGACTAATTGTCTTTAGGATCCCCTTAAAAGTTAAAAAAAATCATTTTTATAAAGTTCTTTTTCAAATTTGACTTTACTAATTTTATTTTACTATAGGCGAATTGAATCTATATTTTAAGAAACTTTTTTATTTTTTTGTTTCAGAGCAATGGAAAATTTGGAATCGTGTCGATAGTTAACATAGCGCTCTTAAAAGGATGACTAAATTTGTTTTATAATTACAAACTGGATCGACCAAAATTATTTATTTAAATAAAATAAATGTTATAAATTTAACTAAAATAGTTTTTTTTACCTTTTATAGTAAATAGACTTTTATAGTAGATAGATATAAATTTTAGTTAATTAGTTGTGCAGTTTCTTTGAAAAAATTTTTTTAATTTGTCTTAAAAACAGTCTTCAGCAAAAGAATACCTCTTTTAAAAATAAATTTTTTGAAAAATTAATTTTACATTATTTATTCTTCCCCAGATCATACATTAATTTTTGTCTAAAACATTTTTACCTTTTGGCTCAGTTTTTAAGATATTCTACTAGATTGTTTGAAGTAGGATATCCTGCTAAAAACCGTTCTATATGTTGTACTAATATTTTATTTACGAATATTTACCTTATTTGGTTTATCTAATAATAAAAAAATTAAATCAAATCGTGAGAGAATAGGTTGACTTATATGCAAATTTTCATTTACTGTTTTGCTTTTATCATATTGGCCTCCAATAGGATTAGCCGCTGCCAGAATTGATATCCGTGCAGGAAGGGAACATATCACACCTGATTTTGCAACAGTAATGCTTTGTTGTTCCATTGATTCTAATAATGCCTGGAATAATACATGTAAAAATAATTTAGTCATTTGACAATCTTGCGTTTCGCGGGTTTTCTCCGTGTTCAGATCCATTCTTGAATTCCAAGAATCTGAACACGGAGAAAACCCGCGAAACGCAAGATTGTCACATAGATAACACCCGTGAAAGCCTCAAGAATATAATTTAGTCATTTATAAAGCTTTATATTATACCAATATAATTAAAAAATGATTTATTAAAAATGTTAAAATTGCTGACATTACAGTTCCTACATTAATAACATTCATTTATTGCACATATTTTAGTATGCTTTCTATATTACAAACAATATCCATGTTACTTTACTTGATGCTGAGAGCACATTTTATCGAATTCATCAATGCAGCAGCAACCTTGATCTGCTAAAACTAAAGCACCAGGTTCTAAAGCAAAATCATTTGATCCCGTTTCTTTTGTAAGAGTTACTGTCAATCCAGAGGATGTACTTGAATTGCCACAGATGTATACACCTTTTAACAATATTTATATTTCCATATAAAATACTTATATACATAAAGAAGCTTAGAAAACTATTAGTTTTCTCATGTATACCTTTTGCAGATATTCGAGCACAAGCTTGTAACATTTGTGATTTGCCAAGACCAGGATCTCCGACTAATAGAATATGTATATCATCTCGTAATTGCGTTTGTTTTGCATTACCTCCAAATAAACTCAATATTAATCCAGCTTTAACTATCTCATGGCCGTATATATTAGGACATAACGAATGTACTAATAATGCAAAAAGATTTGGTTTTTTATATATGTCCTGTATATAAGAAAAAACAAATTGTCAGAATGTAAAATTAGCTTCATTTTATATTTAACAGAAAAAAGTACCTGTATAGCTAAATAATTTTTTAAAGAAATTTCAGTGCTCATAGAACTTTTATTTTGATACCTATGCTTGTTATTAACAACCGTTATCGCTTTCATGTATAACGAAAATGGAGTTCCAACTTGTACTTTATTTGTACCATCATCGACTCCTAAAACCTAACGTAATACGTTATACAAATAATGTTTCTTCTTTCTCTTTGTTTTAGTGTATTAAATACAGAGTTGCCACAGAAAATGAATTTTAAAATTTCCTGACTTCCAGGTTTTCCAGATGAAAATGGAAAATTTTTCATGACCAATATAAAATATGTAAATTTTAACATTCATCGAATCAAGAATTGTAGAAAAGCTAGTCTATATTAAAAACAACGCAAAAGAAGCTTAGTAGCATAATAAAATTTTGAGTGTAAATTCAAGCCAACAAAAAATTAATTAGTATTGGAAAAAAGAATGCAGTTATAAAAAAGGGCGATCAAATAAAAATATTAAATAAAATATAAATTTTAATTATATTTTATTAAAATCGTTTAAAATGCGCGAGTTTTGAACGTATTTGACTATAAAAACATCAGATATAATATTTAAAAAATTATAACAATTATTTGGAATAGGAGCAATTTAAGGGAATTTTGAGCAAATTTCGAAATTCTCGATTTTTCTATATTTTCCCCTGATTTTTCCTGATTTTCCATGACCAATTTTAATTTTTCTGACTTTTCCCGATTTTCCCGGTCTGTGACAACCTTGTAAATAGATATATTTAAATATATAAATAAATTCGTTTTTTTTATTAATAGATGTATGTTATTATTATAGTTAATTTTACTTATATAATACAAATATACAGAAGAGAAGAATTTTTTAATTTAAAATACAAGATATTATTTTTATAATAATTTTTTTAGAAATACCTTGATTATGCCTGTAAGTGTTATATCATCACCAGGCATACAGATATTGACTAAATCATCTAAAAGTTCTACATCAAGTACTTTAGGTACTTTACTTTTATTCTCCTGCAAGATGATGTTGTTACATATTAATATTATATGTATATACAATTTTATAAATATTTTATATAAAAATAATTGGACATTTCGTTTATATACAAAATAGTACAATGTATTTAAAATATATACAGGATATATAAAAAGTATCAGGACGGCGAAATATCTCGAAAACTAAATATTTTAGGAAAAAATGTTTTAGATAAAAGTTGTAGGGTAGTAGTTTTGTAACGTTATTTCAAAAGACCTATTTACTGGCTTACAATGAGTTTAACGTTGGGTGGCGTCGCTCCCCAAGTCAAGATCACGTCGATTATTTTAAATGGAACCCCCTATTTTTCATTACATATTCTTATAGCTCACCTTGAAAGCTTTTCAAAACACTACAATAAAATATTTTGTCATTAAGTATTTTTCGAGTTATAAGGCTCAAAAGTTACAATACAGCCGGTATTTAGCATTACACAAGATGTCCGACCGACGGCTAAAATCTCTTGAACGTTGTTCAGGATCATGTTCTGGATAACATTTGTCAAGATCAAGGCCATTGAAGGTTGTATCTCTTATTTTCATTTTTACATAAAAATGAATGATAAATCTTCAGATTAGGGGATCCCCCCAATGACCTTGACCTTGACATATGTTGTCAAGGTCATGACCCCGAGTGACCTCCAACAAGTTAGCTGTCGCTCACGCTTTTTATTCGTTAAAAAGTTATTAACAAGAAAAATTTTTTAAATATTGTCTCTTTTTTACTATATAAAACAGAAACAAGATTCATCCCACTTGCTAAGATCCATCTGCTAAGAAAAGTTACTCTTTTAAACTTCTTTTGTTAATAATTTTTTAACGAATAACATTATTATTCAAATCTTATTTTATTTTTTAAGACTTTATATATGTTTACTCAAACATTTTCTGCTTTAAAAACACAAATTCTTCGCTTTAAAACCACACTTTTTTTCTTTCAAAACATAAATTCTCTGTTTTTAAAAAAACAAATTCTCTGTTTTAAAGACACAAATTCTTTGTTAAAGATACAAAAATTATATAGGAAATTATATAAGAAAATATTTTGCGCTGTTAAAGCAGGAAATTTGTTTCATGGGAGCGCAATTGTGTCCAAAAGTTAGGCTTTTTTTTGACACAACTGTGCTCTGAAATATGTAAAATATGTAAAAACACAAAAACTATATAAGAAATAATATAATAAAATATTTTGCGTTGTTAAAGCAGGGAATTTCATCGGAACACAAAAGTTAGGTTTTATTGGTGAACTTTTTATGTTAATAACTTTTTAACAAATAACTAAAACTTGTTGGAGGTCACTCGAGGTCGTGACAACATATGTAAAGGTCATTGGGGAGGGGTCCCCTAATCTGAAGATTTATCATTCATTTTTACGTAAAAATGAAAATAAGAGGTACAACCTCCAATGGCCTTGATCTTGACAAATGTTATCCAGAACATGATCCTGAACAACGTTCAAGAGATTTTAGCCGTTGGTCGGACAACTTGCGTAATGTTAATGCCGGCTGTATTGTAACTTTCAAGCCTTATAACTCGAAAAATACTTAATGAAAAAATATTTTATTGTATTGTTTTGAAAAGCTCTCGAGGTAAGCTACAAGAATATGCAATGAAAAATAGGGGGTCCCATTTTAAAAAATTGACGTGACCTTGACCTGGCCACAGTATAAATAAAAACAGTACTTTCACTCTGTGTCGGCACCTTTGATCTGACGCAAACGACCGCCATGATGAAAATTGTGTATGAGTACCTATAAGAGCGAAGAATCTTAGGGAATAGAAAAACTGATTGGTGCACCGTTGTTAATTGCGCTGTGCGCAGAACGATGATCACCGTTTTTGGTTGAAACTACTGTTTTTACCTGTACTGTGACCTGGCTTTGGCGACGTCACTCAAGGTCAAACTCATTGCGCTAGTAAATAAATCTTTTGAAACTCTACAACTTTTATCTGAAACACTTTTTCCTAAAATGCTTAGTTCTCGAGATATTTCGCCGTCTCGATACTTTTTATACACCCAATCTTTCTAAGATTACAAAAAATGTATTAAGTGTGACTACTATAACATATTAAAATATAGAAAATGATTCTTAGATAAGTGTAAAAAAATTTAAGGGAATATTTCTTGATCTATTTTATGAAGAGAAAAGATCCTATGAACATATGTTCTAAAGTTTTAAGCGCTTTTATTATCCATACAAACGCCTCTAGCGGATATAAAAATGTTTCATTGGTACTGGAAAATGATTCTTGATACCACATGTACTAGTAAGAACATTAAATTTGATTGAAATATTTCTAAGCGTTTTTTAGATTTTCGAAATTTTTATATTTCTTTTCTCAACTGTGACACCCTGTATTTTGAAAACAAAGCACCCCCTCAAAGCTATATACCTTTGTCTGAAACATTTTTTTCTAAGATCAAAAATAAAAAAGAGTTATTTGGGTGGGATTGAAATGGGACAACCTGACATTGAAATGGGACACCCTGTATAATATCATTTATGCTTATCTATTTATCTATATTTAGAGAGAGATAAATAGATTAGTTAAACGAAAAATCAATAGCCAATCTATTTCTTTCTATTAAACGATGTTAAAGGAGAGAGAATGAGAGGGAGATACCGTCTTCACATTCCTCTCTCATTTTTATTGATTATATTTGATCCATCCCAGGAAAAAATGAAAAAAATTTCATTATATATGTGTGGATCAAATTAAATCAAATAAGATCAAATTGTATCTTATGAGATTTAGTTTTTGTATAATCAGATCTTCAGAAATCTAGCTTGGCTTCACATGATTGATGTTATATACATTAAGATCTAAATAGATAATCTGCGATATAAATAAAATACATATATTGAATATAAAGAAAGCATATTGTAGATCTACGAGAATATATTAATATATATGAATATTTAACTTTATACAATGAAACTAAATGTAATAAATATTAGATCTACAGATATAATAATATCAAAGAAGATAGATATATATGTACAAGTGTAATCTGATAAAAATTGACATACATATCTACAGAGATCTATAGAGATATAATAATATCAAAAATAGATCTACAATCTTGGCCAAAGGTATAAGGCAGTAAGGCACAATTGCAATTTTGTCGCATTTTACGAAAAGTTAAGTATCTTGACGAAAAAAAATCTCAGAGGTTTTCAACCACGCATTTTAAAGCTAAAAATATATTATATCTAATGAGATAAATGTTTATATATTAGGATATAAATAGATCAAAGTATATCTACATCGATCTACTTTGATCAGATCAAAATGAAGATCTCTTAAGATCTCTTTTTAGATCTAATAAGATCTACATATATATATATACAGTGAAATCTTATATAGTAGTAGTGTGAAATCTTCATTTTATCCCGGGATACTATTTGGAAACGGATGGCACAGTCCATTCTATATGTCTTTGGTTTAAACCAAAACATACAAATACATACTATTGATATACTCTTACTATTATTATAAAAGATAAAAATTAATTTTAATTATTTTTAAAAATTATTAATATTTAATTATTAATTTTAACATTTAAATTTATTTTGTATACTTGTATAATGCTGAATTACCTGTTCATCATTTAACGGTTCTTGAATTCTAATTATTTGACATAAAACAGTTTTTGTATAAGATGAATCTAAAATTGGATAAAATTTTGATATACCACACATATCACATTTTTTTGGCAATGTATACATTTCTTGCCGCTGTTTGACTAACTTTTGCAAGTGACATTTGGAACAGGCAAATACTATCCATCGTGCAAGATATCTTACTCTGCTAACTCTTATTACACAGCCTCTGGTGGATATCAATTTCTCTGTAACCATTTTTATAAAGTAACATTTATTGTTCAGTTGCAAGAAAAAATACAAACAAGAATTATTTTTATTACATATCCTTTCTAATAAAAATCTATATTTTTATATACACATATAAAAAATATATATAATAGTATGTCTGTATACGTGTGCGCATGCTGTATGTACTATTTGTATATACATGCATGTATGTATATATAGGATGTTCGATAAGTTTTGACAAATCGCTCGTGCGTAAATAGAACGGACTAAACTGAGTCGAAAAGTCCTCTACCATTTTACAATTTTCGCAACAGTTAACAAAATATTAATTACTACAAATCGCTATGTGAATTTTAGTTTTCAATAATTTTTTATTCAAATACTATCAACTGTACAAAAAAAGAACAAGAGACAAAAATTGTTTATTTTTTTTTTATAAAATTTTGAAAATTTTTCCAAAATTTTTTAATACCGTATTTTTTCATGTTAATAAAAGTAGTTGCCAATAAGAAAATATAGAACTAAAAAGTTGATAAAAAATTCTTAAAACATTCTTAGAGCTCTATGAGAAGAAAATAAATAATTTTTGTCTCTTACTGTTTTTCTGTAAAGTTGATAGTATTTGAGTAAAAAATTATTGAAAACCAATATATATATATATACAGGGTGTTTCCAAATTAAATGGCAAAACTTCGGGAGCGTGTAGAGGAGTAAAAAACTAAGAAAAAAAGTCCTATAGACATATGCTTCTTTTTGCTTTGTTTCGCAGGAAATCACGAAAAAAGAAAAAAATATATTTAATTTATTATTTTAATTATTTTATTTATAAACTTTTTAATGAAGATTTT
>NW_017257254.1:227353-234307 GCF_001594055.1 Mycetomoellerius zeteki | reverse complement strand
CTTTTTTTCTTAGTTTTTTACTCCTCTACACGCTCCCGAAGTTTTGCGATTTAATTTGGAAACACCCTGTATATTCGACAATTTTTAATAATTATCTATTGTAATAAAGTTAACTATTGCGAAAATTGCAAAATGGTAGAGCAGTGCTCGTAAGAATCTGCACATTTCGAGCCGATTCCTGCGGGCTCCTCCCACTACCGCTCGAGGTTAGGCCTCGTATTTTGCTACCAGTTGACTGCCAGTACTGAAAATCTATAGTTCCCGTTACATATATTATACTGTATTTGACAACTGGCAGTAATATACGAACACGACCTTAGTTGCCTGTCGCGATAGTGGGGGGAGCCTGCAAGAATCGGTTCGAAATGTGCAGATTTTTGCGAGCATTGTGATAGAGGACCTTTCGTCTCAATTTTTTATTAGGAATAGCACTATATGATTAGTGGGCGTTATTTCGATTACACTCTGTGTAATCATGTATACATATATACACACACATATACATACATACATAATTATAGATATATATATACATACATATATATAAATACTTACCATAACAGTTTAATTTGAGATCTCGCAAACATATAATTGGTTTATAATTTAATATACCTATTTTAACTGTTGGTAAATTGCTAATAGAATTCAGAACATATTGCAAATTTTTGTCCGGTACTGTCTCAAAAATTTTCTAAAATCATAACATAAAAAATTTATAATAGGAACAATTAAAACAAAGCAGAAAATAATCTATGATTATGTTATCCTTATTAAACAGGAGTTCCTCCAATATAAGTCAAGTTTGTATTTGTAAAAATTTCTATATTAATTTACTATATGTATATTCCCAAGTTAATATACAGGGTGTTTGGAAAGTAATGAAAAATCTTTCGCATAGGAGCAGAATGGACTAAACTGAGAAGAAAAGTCCTCTACCATTTTGCAATTTTCGCAATAGTTAACAAGATATTAATTACTAAAAATTGTCGAAAATTGGTCTTCAATAATTTTTTACTCAAATACTATCAACTTTACAGAAAAACTGTAACAGACAAAAATTGTTTATTTTCTTCTCATAAGATTTTAAGAATTTTTTCAGAATTTTTTTAGAATTTTTTAATATCGTATTTTCTCATGTTGGTAAAAATAAGAAAATGCAGTACTAAAAAGTTGATAAAAAATTCTGAAAAAATTCTTAGAGCTTTATGAGAAGAAAATAATTTTTGTCTCTTTCAGTTTTTCTGTAAAGTTGATAGTGTTTGAGTAAAAAATTATTGAAGACCAATTTTCGACAATTTTTAATAATTAAAATCTTGTTAACTATTGCGAAAATTGTAAAATGGTAGAGGACTTTTCGTTTCAGTTTAGTCTATTCTGCCCCTATGCGAAAGATTTTTCATTACTTTCCAAACACCCTGTATATTCCCAATTTTATTGCTAAAACCATTTAGGAAATTTTGTTTAAAAAGAAAGAAGTTGCTTGAAATTAAACTGGCTATCACTCGCATATGTTAAAAACAAAGTGTAACAAAAAAAATGAGAAATTTTATTGCTCTCTAACAATAATTTAGCACAAACATATTTTAGAAATATATTATTTAAGAAATATTATACCACTTATTGAGTATTGTTGCGTCTAATAGTTACATAAAGCATACCCAATAAAATACTTGCTTAAAACATTTAATTATAAAAAACTATTAATTATAATATAAGTAAAAACTATTAATTATAATAAAACTATTAATTATAATATAAAGAAAAATCATAATAAGAGTAAAAATATTAAGAATAAAAAATAAAAATTAAATATAAACATATTATAAAAAAAACATCAAAAATAAACATTCAAAAATAAATATAAGAATGTAAATATTAAAAAAAATAAATACTTTTAAGTATATCATTTTAAAGACCGCGACGTGAACCAATGTAATGCTGTAAAGTAAACTACGCGCCGAAATTATTTTCAGTCTTGAAACGCAATCAGAACTAGAATAGTGATATCACAAATGAAATTGACAAGCAATTTAATAATACTGATGTTCATTAGGCATCTTTATAATACTCTTTAAGCACCTTAAAATCTGTAAATAATTGAAATGCGAAAAATATTACCTCGGCCACGAATCGAGCCCGGATCTCACATATTCCGTGCGAGCGTCTTAGCCATTAAATCATCGAGGCCTTAGCAATATTCTTCACAATAATCGAAATGTATACAGAGAAAATGCATTTTAAAGCCCTGTGTAAAAACATTTTCGTTTTGGAAAACCATTTAAAAAATGTGAATTTCCTATTTTAAATGAGTACCTAAAAACCATTTTGTATTTTGTATTTTCAAATGGAAAGATACAATTATTTTACATCTTCTATTTCAAATAGATTTGAAAACAAGAAATAGCCATTTTGCCCATCTCCACATACAATTAATTTAAAATAATACATATGTAATAATAATAAAAAAATAGTACCTGATGAATACCAAGTTTAATACAATTTAATGTGTTTGTTGGATTTTCATATATCTCATCTTTAAAATTCGGCCATTCTTTCATAAATTCATCATCATTGTACAATTCACATATATCGACATCGAAAGACATTTCCTGCTTCAAAATTTGCCATTGTGCATAACGAAGATAATTCTTTGTGCCTTTCTATAAAGCCTTCCATAGCTTTAATTTGCTTTGCAATAATACAGTCGGGTTTATATTCTGTACAAAAATTATTAATACATACAATACATATATTAAGGCCCAAACACAATGAAAAGCATAGGCAATAGGAACAGAGAATAATATACAGGCAACAGATTACAATCTATCAGAAATCGTGTTTCAATGAATAGCATTTTTTGCAATCTATTGTCCGTGTTATTTTCTATGTTATTGCTTACTTCTAATGCTTTTTATCTAAGCCCTTAAGCATGTGATGTGTGAAAAATACACACACACATACTTGTAATATTATTATTTACCTTTATCAGAAAAAAACAATCTCCACCCATAATATGGAATATCTGCATTTCTTCCAATGTCTAAATTATCTGAATTGTAATTTGGTTCACTTTGATCTAAAATAAAAATAATAAATAATTTATCTATTTTAAAGAAACATAAAATATTATACACTTCTTATTCACAAAACAAGTAACAGGCTCCAAGGAACAAATCAAATAACGTAAAATAAAGCCAAATGTGAGCCACTACAAGATATTCATATGTTTTAAAATAAAAATATTGAACGCTGCATTCCAAAATTAACTGCCAGTATTGAAAAACTATAACGCACATAAAATATAAATTACAGATTTTCAGTACTGGCAATGAATTTTGGAACACAATCTCAGTTATTTGTTTCATTGCAAGGATAAATAGTCATGCCCTCAGCGACCTAGTTAGACTGCGGAAGATTTTATGCAAATCAAAAATTTGGTTTCATTTTCGTGTTTACATCTTTTTGACGCTAATTTTAATAAGTATATAAAGATTTTATTTTTAAAAAAGATTTTTCATTTGTTTACTGATAACATTAGTAATTCAACATTTATGGAGAGATATAGAATGTATAGTCCAATTTAATCAATACAGTCAATTTTCTTCAAAATTATTAATAATACAAAAAAATGTTTCAGATAAAAGTGGAACGGTTTCAAAGGGATATTTTGATCATATTGTTTTTTTTTTTTTTTTTAAAGTAGAGGCGACAAAAAGATATGAAAATCATCATCACTTTTTTAAATGGAATTATATGATTTTTTTACATAGTATGATTCTTCTAATTATTTTACATAATAAAAGTATTAAGATATATACAAAAAAACCAATAGTTTACGAGACATTTTATACTTCATTATGACATATATTCATATAAAATGTTAAATATCATCGTAAACTATTAATTTTTTTTATTACTGTGTAATACCTTGATACTTTTATGAACAAACTAATGAGATGAATTAATTGATGTAAAGAAAAGACATAGCTATTTAAAAAAATATATAGACAAAATGGATACTTTTTTAAATAAGCAGCTTTGTTTTCTTTATATTAATCAATTCATGTTTCATTCTTTATTCTATTTATAAAAATATTAGGGCAAATACGCCGCGCTGGGATTTACGCCGCAGAAGTCAGAAAAAATAGAAGGAGTGGAGGTAATTTTCCTGTAACTACTCTGTTACATGTCTTTATGTTATATTAGTGTGTTATGATTTCAGCTTCTTACTGTTAATATTAATGAATTTATTGTGAGTTGAATCGATTTGTCACTGTAATAAGTAACGCCATCATAAGTTATAATCTACATAAAATGATTAATATAGGACGTGTAAAAGACTTAGTGGTTATTTCGTGATACATACGTGTAGTGGAATAGTAAAGCATGTTTGTATTATTAAACATGTTTGCATTATTTGTAAATTTTTCATGAGCCGTACATACCCTCTTTCCTCCTATGAGTAGCCATATATCCCACCCCTATGAGATATGCGGCAAAAATACAAGGTTTCAAAAAATTTATTTTTTGATATGAAAAATAAATATTTCGGATTTCTAATATTTTTTTCATAGTAGTAGACAGTACAAAGTTTTTACTGATATAGTTCGTTTACTATAAACATAGTAAATAATACTTAATAAATTAAGTTTTTGATAGGTGCAGCGTATATACCGGAGTTATCCTAAAGTGTGATAATAAAAAAATTTAAAGTTTATGAGATATTTAATATTTTATGTCAAAATGTGCCAGAATAAAGTATAAAATGTTTCTTGAACTATTGGTTTTTTTCATATTTCTATCTTAATATTTTTATATGCAAAATAATTAAAGGAATCATATTATGTGAAAAAATCATATAATTCCATTTTGAAAAGTAGAAGTGACTTCCATATCTTCTCAGCACCTCCATCTAAGAAGAAAAACAACATGACCAAAATACGTCCTCTCAAAACCGTTCCGCTTTCATCTAAAACATTTTTTCGTATCATTAATAATTTCAAAGAAAATTGACTGCATTTATTGAAATTGACTATATTGATTAAAAACCCCATATATCAGACGTACTGTATGTCAGACATAATTCACGAAATAATCGAGATTAAAGAAGAAATTCCTTCAGAAAGAGATGTTCATTTTGTCATTGGTCAAGTGATAGAAAAACTAAATATATTGTGCCATATATTTTTATTTTCTTTAGAATCTTTATATTAAATTATATATATATTAAATAATTTGGTAAAAATAAGAGGAATTTAATAATCAGTACACACACGCTATAAAAATTATTTTTTTTATTTCTTTCACAAAAAATTTGATCTCTTTTTCACTTATAAAAATCTTCATTTCCATGTGTTCAAATAAATCAACTTCGTGAAGCCCCAACAACATCATTATAATATTTTTATCCTGAAGTATATAAGTAACTTAAAGAATTGTACATAGCATAAAAAGATTTTTTTATTCATTTACGTAAAAGTTATAAATTCTTAACTGATATCACGTTTTTTCAAAATTTATACATATTTAAATTTGTAAAAAAATAGAATCCGGCTTCTATTACGGTAAAAATTTGTTGTTAAAGTATAAAAGAAATTCACAAGTGTACAAGTTTTAAGCAAAAAATTTGCTAGACCCCCAAATCTGCTATAGAAACCCAAGTTGCAAACTTTGGATAAAAAATTGTCGATGGAAGGTTAATCTGTACATTTGTTACATTTGATATACATACATATACAACACATTGTTCATATTCCGGGAAGTTAACATAACTATGATATTTGTTCAGAAGATGCTCCTCATCTTAAATTTCAATGAAATTATGCTCATTCGACGCATTTTTGCATGAAACGAAAGAATCTGACAGTAAAATGTTGTACTCAATCCTGAGAAGCAAGATATTAATCATAAAAAGCTAATTCTATAATCAGTCTGTATGTAGTCCATAGTCCTAAGGCTAATTCTACAATGTGTTCTTTATTTTCTGTTTCTTGCTGTTTGTCTCTTGCCTTTTGGTCAAAAAGGCAAGAGACAAATAGCAAGAAACAGGAAATAAAGAACGCATTGTAGAATGGCTATCAGTTTTATCAATGAATTAATCAAAAGTTGGAAGTTGGCCAGCAGCCAATTTGTACGACTAATGCCCAATTTCTTCACTTCCAGATAAGTTGCGGATAACTTTATCCAGGAGATATCCCATTGTAAATCTGGAAGATATGTCACATTCATGGCAGAGAGGATTATACAAATATTTGTGTTTTATAAACACAAATTCTCTGTTTTAAAAACTCAAATTCTCTGCTTTAAAAACAAATTTTTTACTGTAAAAACAAAAATTATATAGAAAATAATGTGTTTCTAAAGCAAAAAATTTATATTTTTAAAGCAGAGAATGTTTTTAAAGCAAAAAATTTGTGTTTATAATACGAAGAATTTAAGTAACCCTCTATGCAACCGATATGACAGATTTCCTAATCTAATCTTAATTAACTTAAGCAATTAAAAAAAAACTTTAACGATTAATATCTCGCTTCGAGGAACACTAAGCACATTTTAATGCCAGATTCTTTCGTTTTATGCAAAAACATGTTGAATGAGCATAATTTCATTAAATTGAAGGTAAGCTGCGTCTTCTGGATAATTATACATAAAAAAATAAGAAATTAATGTAGAAAATCTCAATACTTACTTAATTCGGTAGATTTTTCGATAGCTTGCTTTTTTATCCGTCTTTTTTTTTTTAAATTTGATTTGTCAGCCATAATAACCTATAATACGTACATATATACATAATAATTATTCAGAATACCCTCCAGTCCTCTAATTTCAAAGAAATTATGCTCAATTATACTCACTCGACTACTTTTGTGAAACAAAAATCTAGCAGAAAAAAGGAGAGTATATACTGGCTATAGGCTTAGTTTACATCGTGTATTTGATACGGGTACTAACCTA
>NW_017257254.1:219128-225847 GCF_001594055.1 Mycetomoellerius zeteki | reverse complement strand
GACTACGTTTACACGGTTCGATTTACGCCGAAGTTATAACATCGATGTTACGAAATTGGTCAATCACAGTCATTCCATTCTTCAGAAGAATAACTATGATTGGTTAGTTCCATAACATCGATGTTATAACTTCGATGTAAATCGGACCGTATAAACGTAGTCAGTGCGTAGTCTGATTATGGCTTTACCCCGGATCTACAATAGGGTTTTAAGCCTTAAGTTATAAGAAATGAGCGAATCACAGTCGATTATTCCCCTCGGATTCGACTGTAATTGATCAATTTCTTACGACTTAGGCCCTGCGCACAATGGAGGAAATATTAGGAACAGGAATATATATTAAGATTTCAACCTATCAGAAATCGTGTATTCTGGTGTAACTAGTATCTGATAGGTTAAAATCTTAATATCTGTTCCTAATATTTCCTCTATTGTGCGCAGGGCCTTAAGTCTTAAAACACCTATTATAGATCCGGACTTACCCCGGATCTACAATAGAGCTTTTAGCCTTAAGCCATAAGAAATGGATGAATCATAGTCGATTATTCTCCTCAAATTCGACTGTGATTGGTCAATTTCTTACCACTTAAGGCTTAAAATACCTATTGTAGATCCAGAGTTAGGCCGAAAATTTAAGCATCCAATTCCTTGTTGGTGAACAAAGTCTGTTTTTATTAGTATACAAAATCGGAAAACGTTTGTAGACGTCGTATACAAGTATATTACGAAAGCGTTAAAATATGCACGCAATCCGACACATTCGTTAAACATTTCTTTAATCATGAAAAAACGTGCATATATCTGACCTATTAGAGTTAGGATCGAACATTGCTCATTTATTTTGACCAATAAGCGCTTATTTGTGCTCACGCTTTTGCTACCCTACCTCGATGAAATAAGTATTTGTGAGCACGAATATGATGTCACGGATGATGTCATGAACGCATCTCTAAGCGCTTACACCACCAAAGCGAGCAACGTGAGCAATGCTTATAAGCGCTTAAAGCGTGTAAGGCCGGAATCAGACTATGCATTGAAGATTGAGATCGAAGATTGAAAGATTGAAATTTGATCAATCAAAACAATAGGAGCTAAAATTCCTTTGTCCTCATTGGTCAAATTTCAATCTTCGATCTTCAATCTCAATCTTCAATGCGTAGTCTGATTCCGGCCTAAGCGTGCAAACCGAACGCAGCCATAGTATCTCGTCGGTGGTATGCTTCTATCCTGAGGATTTAGTACAGACACGAACCACATCTACTTTCGACGATTTTATCGATAGTGTCAGAAAATGTATGTAGTCACGTAGTTCCCAAACTGAAAATGGAGGTACTGGCGATAGTGTACGGGCGATTTCGACGGTAACAGGAAACGGCCAACATGGCCTCTCTCAGATTTCTCTGTGGTTACATCTATGATCGTAGCGAATGTTCCGCCATCGTCGTCACTCACAGTTCACAGTCACTAGTGTACGCCATTTTTCCTTTGTCGTTCGCTTACGCTTGTTTGGTCATTGATCGCAACTGTCAACGAAGATTCCACGTAATCTAACGCATCTTACTACAAGGACCTAGGACGTGACGTTCGAGAGGGAAGGATGAGTTACGGTAGGCCACCGCCCCGCATCGATGGGATGGTTTCCCTGAAAGTCGACAATCTCACGTATAGAACGACGCCGGAAGATCTGAGGCGCGTGTTCGAGCGATGCGGCGAGGTTGGCGACATTTATATCCCCCGGGATCGCTTCACGCGTGAAAGTCGCGGCTTCGCGTTCGTCAGGTGAGCCCTGTTATCCCGTTATAATAATCGCGTCTCGTAATTATGCACGCCCGCCATATGGGCGGTACGTTTAATTAACCGCTCTCTTGTGAGCTCTCTTGTTCCTCGGATGCATTGACGCCAACGGTGATGATGACGTCACGACGCGAGCGCATTAGTTCGCGAATCGGCGTTTCCAATTGGAACATTATACTCCTATATGCTAAGATGACCAACCGTTCCAAATTAGAGGTTTGTTGCGTCGCAAGCTCCAACCATGCTCTAACATGCTCCTACCGTAGCTCCTACTCACTCTATCAAGCGTGTTGGAGCGAGTAAGAGTATGGTAGGAGCATATTGGAACATGTTGGAGCATGCGACGCAAACAAACCTTATAGCGAATTCGATTGGACGCACTCAGTGCGCACTGGTGTACATTAAAGCCGTCGTACACGAAATAACGTAAAGATATATTTATAAATAAACATAGAGATCGATTAAATCGTGAAATACTTAATACATTTTATTGTACTATTAGGTAAAATATGTATTTCATAATTTGAAATATTTGCATTTCATTGTTATACTTAAATTAAATTAGTGTACAACGGCTTTAATATGCACCAGTGCGCACTAGTTCTTCCAATCGAGAATTCGCCATTATTAGTCTCAAAGTTTGGGTGTTTTTTCTGTGGCTTTAACTAGTGTACACTTTTGGAACTTAAAGTGAGATAGGTACATGTTTTATATTTGGTGAAAGCAAAGAGAATTCTAGTATCGAGTACCTATTATGGAATTTGACGGAATTTTGATCGGAATTATTCTGGCTTTCCTAGAAAACAATAGAAATCTAGAGAGTAATTGAATAATTCTGATTGGAATCCATTCCGACTTGATAGGTGCCCAATCTAGTGCCAGAATAAAAACAGATTTTTTAACTCTGTCCTACTTTACAACACATTTCAAATTTTGTCCCAAGGATATGATTATGAATTACCCTTCTTTCAAAAAAATAATAAGTGTAAAACAATAAATAAAAATGAGTAAAAATAATAAGTGTGAAATAATTTTTCAACTAACGTGATTTTTTTATTTAAAAAACCAGATATTATTTATAAAATATATTCAATAGGAAAGTACAATTTTAAAAAATAATGTGATCTTATAACTTGTAATTTTTTTGTAATGTTATAAATTAAGTGTTATTACATTAAGTGTTATTAACAAATATAATGATATATTGTTCATGTATTTCATATTATCAATTTAACAATTATAAAAAATGTTATCTTAAAATTTAACTACAGCAATATTGAATTTTTTTAAATGTCTTTTTGAGGAATTGGTCACCTTATATATGTATTTTTTGCCATAATACAATTTTTTTCTAACGATTTAATAAAATGACAACATATCTTTAATACCAGGATTATTAAGGTGATGTCACAGATCATTTTTTAAATTCGTATGTTTTATATACATGATAGTTCATTTTAATCAAGATAGTCAATTTTCTTTGAAATTATTGATAATACGAAAAAATATTTTAAATGAAACGAAATAATTTATGTGGAAATATTTTATGTGAAACGGTTTTGAGAGGAATGTATTTTGGTCATGTTGTTTTTCTTCTAGATGGAGGCGCCAAGAAGATATGAAGGTTATCTCTACTTTTTTAAATAGAATTATGATTTTTTTTACATAATCTGATTTCTCTAATTATTCTACATATAAAAGTATTAAGGTAAAAATATAAAAAATTAACAGTTTACGAGATATTTTATACTTTATTCTGACATAATATGTTAACATTTTGACATAAAATGTTAAATATCTCGTAAACTTTAAACTTTTTTTATTATCGTACTTTGATATTGTTATGAACAGAATAATGAGATGAATCGGTTGGTATAAAGAAAACACATAGTTGCTTGTTTAAAAAAGTATCTATTTTGTTTACATATTTTTTCTGAAGCAACTATCTACACTAATTAATTCAGCTCATTATTTTGTTCATAAAAGTATTGAGATATGATTATTAAAAAGTTATTAATTTACGAGATATTTGACATTTTATGTTAACATGTCAGAATAAAGTATAAAATGTCTCGTAAACTATTGTTTTTTTATATCTGCACCTTGTAACTTTTATACACAGAATAACCAGAGGAAGCATTACGTAAAAATATATAATTCCATTTAAAAAAGTGATGGCGAACCTTCACATCTTTTTGGCGCCTCTACCTGGGAAAAAAACATGTCCAAAATATGTCTCTCTCTAAACCATTCCACCTTCATCTAAAACATTTTTTTGTATCATTATTATTAATAATTTTGGAAAGAAAATCAAATTGACCGTATTGATTAAAATGGATTACTCTGTACACATTTGTGTGATGTGGAATCGACACGAAAAATTTCACCGCTCTCACCTTATTACGTTTATATAATCCGATCTGGAAATAAACGCATTTTATTTTTATAACAAGATTGCTATAGATCTGAAAACTAGAAAAATCGGGAAAAATCATGGAAATTTAAATTGATCATGGAAAACCTGGAAAAATCAGTGAACAATATAAAAGAGTCTGGAATTTTGAGCTTTGCTCAATTCCCTTAAAATATTTTTATTCTAAACAATTTTTACAATTTAAAAAAAAATCTAACATTTATAATCATACTGAAATACTTTTCCTACTCAGTATTGCAAACTATGTACCATGCATCAGTCATTATGTTAAAAAAAATGTTATTTTTTTAAATGTAGAAATTAGACATTTCTCACAATGTCAAATTTATTTTTTGTTTTAATTTTTGTACTGTTTAATACGAAGCTTAATTCATTTTAATTAGACCTCGTTATAATTAAGATACATATTTTATCAAATATATTTTTTACTTCAAACTGTAAAATTAAAATTAAGATTAAAATCAAAACAATTTTAATAAAATAATTAAAATTTATATTTTAATCAGTATTTTTATTCAATCATCTTTTTCTGTATAATTGCATTCTTTTCTCCAATACTCATTTATTTTATGTTGGACTGAATTTACATTCAAAATTTTATTATGCTGCTAATCTTCTAAATGTATGTCGTTTTTAATAATACAGGATAGTTTTCTTACAGTCCTTGCTCTTAAACATTAAAATTTATATATTTGATATTGATCATGGAAAATTTTTCGATAATTGATTACAATAGGAGACTCCCCCAATGACCTTTATATTGTCAAGGTCATTGACTCATGTCTTATGACTTATGTTTTAAAGACACCTCATATTTATACACCTTTAAGACATAAGCCATAAGATAGTTCCTATGCGTGTTCTTAAAGACATAAGACTTAAGTCATAAGATTATAAGTCTTTCTGCTAAGGCCCTTATCCTTTTCTAACCTATACTTAACTATGATTGTGCATGTGTAATACCGTCTACTATACATGCGCAATTATAACTGAGTACAGGTTAGGTTAGAAAAGGATAAAGATACCACTTAGAATGCTCTCTCTTGGATCACTCTCCACAAAAAGCTTGTTCTTTTTGGCAACTTTTGCACCAGTTCATCTTTCTTTTTTAAGATATCACTTGGAACGCTCTTTGTCCGATAGCGAAACTAGCGCCAGTTCCAGTAGTATTTTAATTCAATGGTCGATGGTTCCATCCTACTTTCCCCCCTGTCACGGGGCGTTCAACTTTCCACGCGAAGCGAGTTCCACCCCACTTCTCCCTATATCAAAGGACGTCTGACTTTCCACGCGAAGCAAGATCTACCTGAATAAAAAGTTGCACGCTTCTTGGCAAGGAAGCAGATGAAGTGGAGCTCGTTTTGCGTGAAAAATCGTGCACCCCTTGACAGCGGGGAGGTGGAACTCGTTTCGCGTAGAAAGTCGGATGTCCCTTGGGCCCTTGGCAGGGAGAAGGAAGTGGGGTGAAACTCGCATTGTGTGGAAAGTCGTAAAATATATTTTAAAGCAGAAAATTTCTGTTTTATATAGTAGAAAAGAGACATCATTTTTCCAACTTTTTAACGAATAACGAGCAACGGCTAAAACTTGTTGGAGGTCACTCAGGATCATAACCTTGACAACATATGTCAAGGTCATTGGAGAGAGTCCCCTAATGTAAACAATTTTTCACTTTCATCTGGAAAATCTGGAAAGGTCAGGAAATTTCAAAATTCATTTTCTGTGGCTATCCTGTCACAGATTCCAAATTATTTGTTGCTTTAGAATGTATGAAGTTTTAGAAATTCTTTATTTCCGCCTTGAACATTAATGAAGCATATATAATGATTATTGCCTTACAAGGGTGTGTTCCGACTGCCAGAGCTGACAGTACTGAAAAATCATTCCATTATTAGTGCGCAGCGTACTGCGACAGCATCTAGTAACATCAATGACGTCATAAATGGTAGTCATATTGCCACTGCGACTACTGCAGCTTTCGAGGGCTGTGTTCCAAAATTGATTGCCAGTGCTGCGTGTATGTCGTCATAAGTGCATGCTACCAATAGCGTTCCAATTTTAGTAAGCATGCTTTTCATGCAAACGCAGCTTTCATTTTGGAACGGTATTTTGAGTGCTGTTAACGTATAGCGACTTCAGCGAAAAGAAACAAATAACCTAGAAGTATAGAGAGAACCATACAGAAAAAAATTTTATTTGAAACCATTATAAAATTAGCATTCGATTCTAGTGATTCGGATTCAGAATTAGCGAAATTATATATAATTATTCGAAGTATGAACAAATAAATGTGACTACAAAAAGCTGACTACAAAAAAATTATAAATTTACTCGCTACTTCTTGTTTTCTCAGCATCTTCTACCGAAATATTTATTTTAAATTTAGTATTACTCTCAGCATCAATTAAAATTAACTCCTCCATCTTTTCCGCCATCTTTGTGCTGTAACTGCCTCACCTCTTCAGCCACAGCAGCCGCAGCAGGAAATGAC
>NW_017257254.1:205223-217805 GCF_001594055.1 Mycetomoellerius zeteki | reverse complement strand
AATTGAATAATTCTGATTGGAATCCATTCCGACTTGATAGGTGCCCAATCTAGTGCCAGAATAAAAACAGATTTTTTAACTCTGTCCTACTTTACAACACATTTCAAATTTTGTCCCAAGGATATGATTATGAATTACCCTTCTTTCAAAAAAATAATAAGTGTAAAACAATAAATAAAAATGAGTAAAAATAATAAGTGTGAAATAATTTTTCAACTAACGTGATTTTTTTATTTAAAAAACCAGATATTATTTATAAAATATATTCAATAGGAAAGTACAATTTTAAAAAATAATGTGATCTTATAACTTGTAATTTTTTTGTAATGTTATAAATTAAGTGTTATTACATTAAGTGTTATTAACAAATATAATGATATATTGTTCATGTATTTCATATTATCAATTTAACAATTATAAAAAATGTTATCTTAAAATTTAACTACAGCAATATTGAATTTTTTTAAATGTCTTTTTGAGGAATTGGTCACCTTATATATGTATTTTTTGCCATAATACAATTTTTTTCTAACGATTTAATAAAATGACAACATATCTTTAATACCAGGATTATTAAGGTGATGTCACAGATCATTTTTTAAATTCGTATGTTTTATATACATGATAGTTCATTTTAATCAAGATAGTCAATTTTCTTTGAAATTATTGATAATACGAAAAAATATTTTAAATGAAACGAAATAATTTATGTGGAAATATTTTATGTGAAACGGTTTTGAGAGGAATGTATTTTGGTCATGTTGTTTTTCTTCTAGATGGAGGCGCCAAGAAGATATGAAGGTTATCTCTACTTTTTTAAATAGAATTATGATTTTTTTTACATAATCTGATTTCTCTAATTATTCTACATATAAAAGTATTAAGGTAAAAATATAAAAAATTAACAGTTTACGAGATATTTTATACTTTATTCTGACATAATATGTTAACATTTTGACATAAAATGTTAAATATCTCGTAAACTTTAAACTTTTTTTATTATCGTACTTTGATATTGTTATGAACAGAATAATGAGATGAATCGGTTGGTATAAAGAAAACACATAGTTGCTTGTTTAAAAAAGTATCTATTTTGTTTACATATTTTTTCTGAAGCAACTATCTACACTAATTAATTCAGCTCATTATTTTGTTCATAAAAGTATTGAGATATGATTATTAAAAAGTTATTAATTTACGAGATATTTGACATTTTATGTTAACATGTCAGAATAAAGTATAAAATGTCTCGTAAACTATTGTTTTTTTATATCTGCACCTTGTAACTTTTATACACAGAATAACCAGAGGAAGCATTACGTAAAAATATATAATTCCATTTAAAAAAGTGATGGCGAACCTTCACATCTTTTTGGCGCCTCTACCTGGGAAAAAAACATGTCCAAAATATGTCTCTCTCTAAACCATTCCACCTTCATCTAAAACATTTTTTTGTATCATTATTATTAATAATTTTGGAAAGAAAATCAAATTGACCGTATTGATTAAAATGGATTACTCTGTACACATTTGTGTGATGTGGAATCGACACGAAAAATTTCACCGCTCTCACCTTATTACGTTTATATAATCCGATCTGGAAATAAACGCATTTTATTTTTATAACAAGATTGCTATAGATCTGAAAACTAGAAAAATCGGGAAAAATCATGGAAATTTAAATTGATCATGGAAAACCTGGAAAAATCAGTGAACAATATAAAAGAGTCTGGAATTTTGAGCTTTGCTCAATTCCCTTAAAATATTTTTATTCTAAACAATTTTTACAATTTAAAAAAAAATCTAACATTTATAATCATACTGAAATACTTTTCCTACTCAGTATTGCAAACTATGTACCATGCATCAGTCATTATGTTAAAAAAAATGTTATTTTTTTAAATGTAGAAATTAGACATTTCTCACAATGTCAAATTTATTTTTTGTTTTAATTTTTGTACTGTTTAATACGAAGCTTAATTCATTTTAATTAGACCTCGTTATAATTAAGATACATATTTTATCAAATATATTTTTTACTTCAAACTGTAAAATTAAAATTAAGATTAAAATCAAAACAATTTTAATAAAATAATTAAAATTTATATTTTAATCAGTATTTTTATTCAATCATCTTTTTCTGTATAATTGCATTCTTTTCTCCAATACTCATTTATTTTATGTTGGACTGAATTTACATTCAAAATTTTATTATGCTGCTAATCTTCTAAATGTATGTCGTTTTTAATAATACAGGATAGTTTTCTTACAGTCCTTGCTCTTAAACATTAAAATTTATATATTTGATATTGATCATGGAAAATTTTTCGATAATTGATTACAATAGGAGACTCCCCCAATGACCTTTATATTGTCAAGGTCATTGACTCATGTCTTATGACTTATGTTTTAAAGACACCTCATATTTATACACCTTTAAGACATAAGCCATAAGATAGTTCCTATGCGTGTTCTTAAAGACATAAGACTTAAGTCATAAGATTATAAGTCTTTCTGCTAAGGCCCTTATCCTTTTCTAACCTATACTTAACTATGATTGTGCATGTGTAATACCGTCTACTATACATGCGCAATTATAACTGAGTACAGGTTAGGTTAGAAAAGGATAAAGATACCACTTAGAATGCTCTCTCTTGGATCACTCTCCACAAAAAGCTTGTTCTTTTTGGCAACTTTTGCACCAGTTCATCTTTCTTTTTTAAGATATCACTTGGAACGCTCTTTGTCCGATAGCGAAACTAGCGCCAGTTCCAGTAGTATTTTAATTCAATGGTCGATGGTTCCATCCTACTTTCCCCCCTGTCACGGGGCGTTCAACTTTCCACGCGAAGCGAGTTCCACCCCACTTCTCCCTATATCAAAGGACGTCTGACTTTCCACGCGAAGCAAGATCTACCTGAATAAAAAGTTGCACGCTTCTTGGCAAGGAAGCAGATGAAGTGGAGCTCGTTTTGCGTGAAAAATCGTGCACCCCTTGACAGCGGGGAGGTGGAACTCGTTTCGCGTAGAAAGTCGGATGTCCCTTGGGCCCTTGGCAGGGAGAAGGAAGTGGGGTGAAACTCGCATTGTGTGGAAAGTCGTAAAATATATTTTAAAGCAGAAAATTTCTGTTTTATATAGTAGAAAAGAGACATCATTTTTCCAACTTTTTAACGAATAACGAGCAACGGCTAAAACTTGTTGGAGGTCACTCAGGATCATAACCTTGACAACATATGTCAAGGTCATTGGAGAGAGTCCCCTAATGTAAACAATTTTTCACTTTCATCTGGAAAATCTGGAAAGGTCAGGAAATTTCAAAATTCATTTTCTGTGGCTATCCTGTCACAGATTCCAAATTATTTGTTGCTTTAGAATGTATGAAGTTTTAGAAATTCTTTATTTCCGCCTTGAACATTAATGAAGCATATATAATGATTATTGCCTTACAAGGGTGTGTTCCGACTGCCAGAGCTGACAGTACTGAAAAATCATTCCATTATTAGTGCGCAGCGTACTGCGACAGCATCTAGTAACATCAATGACGTCATAAATGGTAGTCATATTGCCACTGCGACTACTGCAGCTTTCGAGGGCTGTGTTCCAAAATTGATTGCCAGTGCTGCGTGTATGTCGTCATAAGTGCATGCTACCAATAGCGTTCCAATTTTAGTAAGCATGCTTTTCATGCAAACGCAGCTTTCATTTTGGAACGGTATTTTGAGTGCTGTTAACGTATAGCGACTTCAGCGAAAAGAAACAAATAACCTAGAAGTATAGAGAGAACCATACAGAAAAAAATTTTATTTGAAACCATTATAAAATTAGCATTCGATTCTAGTGATTCGGATTCAGAATTAGCGAAATTATATATAATTATTCGAAGTATGAACAAATAAATGTGACTACAAAAAGCTGACTACAAAAAAATTATAAATTTACTCGCTACTTCTTGTTTTCTCAGCATCTTCTACCGAAATATTTATTTTAAATTTAGTATTACTCTCAGCATCAATTAAAATTAACTCCTCCATCTTTTTCGCCATCTTTGTGCTGTAACTGCCTCACCTCTTCAGCCACAGCAGCCGCAGCAGGAAATGACGACAAAATCAGTGACGTCTTTACTCTCTCGTAGCACTGCCACAGCATGCTACGATGATTTTTGGAACGGTGTTGACAGTGCTGCCAGCGCTGGCAAACAATTTTGGAACACAGCCGAGGTGAGGCAGTTACAGTAGAAATATGGCGTTGAACATGGCATTATCAACTACAACGATATCAGGCATATTCACATCAGAGTACGTATTATGGAATTATTCGGAATTGATACCGATCAAAATTATTCAATTATTCTTCACATTTCTATCGTATTTTTTAGAGAAAACGGGAAAATTACGATCGGAATTCATTTCGACACGTCTCATGATAAATATCCTGGTACTACTGAAAAAGTAAAAATATTAGATCCTGAATATAACATTAAATATATTGAATTGATTAATTCTAATAACACACACACACTCATCTTCGTCAGAGGTATCACTGCTTTCGTTCAATATTTCTATTGCAATCATGCAAATTTGTAACTTAACCTGTTTATTTACTGCGTGCATCGCCATGTTGATAGCACTTGAAATTTGTTCCGATATACGCTGTTAAGCTGGTTCTACATTAGTCGCATCGCAGCGTCGCAAGCGTTGCGGTCCAATCAACATCAAGCTAGCTCGACTCTGATTGGACCATAACGCTTGCGACACGTTTGCGACATTGCGATGTGACTAATGTAGAACCAGCTTTACAGCTATGCTAGCAGTAATGCAGTAATTGTGGAACAGTTGTCGCAGTGTACTGTGATGACGTCACGTTTACTGCACTGTCAGTAAAAACGGAACATACCCAAAGTCCACGTATTCAATGGCTGCGTTCAGCTGAAAAAGCAGCTTTGTAACTGTTGTAAAATTCTTTAATATGATTGGTCTTGCCCTTAGTTCCTCATGGGATCTAAATGTATAAACCAATCATATTCAAGAATTTTACAACAGTTGCAAAGCTGCTTTCTCTGTTGAACGCAGCCAATGTATGATACTTTATTAAATTTAAACGAAAACAAAGAATCACCGTTATAAACATCACTTTGAATATATGTATAGTCATTTTACAGTAACGTTTTTTAAATAAAACAAAAAAGTTTGTTCTCAAATAGTATTATATGTATAAGGAATATGAAGAACGATAATTAAAAAATTTTTTTAAATTTTGTCTCTTATGTCCATTTCTACCAATGTAGAGTAACTTTGATCTCGGTTCAACTTATTCTTTTATCTTTTTCTAATCTTTGGAACTAGAAAAAGATGAAGAGTAGATTGAACCGAGATTAAAATTAATCTACATTGGTGGAAACGGGCATTAGACGTATTTCTCTTAAGGTACATAAGTAAATCATTTTGAAAAAAATTGTATAGTGTAAGTAATTATTTTCATGTGTAAACTTATCATATTAATTCTGTTTAAATAAAATTATTGAAATCACATTACATAAATATATAATTATAGAAAATATTTCGATTTATATGATTCGAAACACGTATAAAATGTGAATTTTAATAAAATCGCATTGGTTGCACTTGTACTAAAAATTTACTGTTTGATGAATATTCACAAAAGGTCAGTACTTTCAAAAATCAATGACCTTGATGTATGTTATCAAGATCATCATCTTGAATGACTTCAACAGGTTTTATCCGTCACTCGTTATTCGTTAAAAAGTTATTATATTAACAAAAAAAAGTTTAAAAAATGACGTCTTATTTTTGCTACAAGTATTTCTTTACATTAGGGAACACCTCTTTGATGATCTTGATCTTGACATATGTTGTCAAAGTCATGACTCTAAGTGACTTCCAAAAGGTTTTAGATGGCTGTCACTGTGTGTTCGTTCAAAAGTTATTAACAAATAAAGTTTAAAAAATAATGTCTTATTTCTGCTATACGGCTATGGGTTGTTTTTAAAATTGTGTGTGATAAAAATAAAACATTATTTTTTAAACTTTATTTTAATAACTTTTGAACAAACAGTGACCGCTACCTGAAACCTTTTGAAGGTCACTTATGTACACTATCCATCATATATGGTACAACGTGTTTTATATACAGAAAATAAGAAAATTTTGAAAATGAGTTTTATTTAAATATATCAAGGTCATCGAAGAAGTGTCCCCTAATGTAAGAAATACCTTCGTTACATACAATGTTAAGAACTGTCACTATCTCAAATCCTCCTTTCTTTGCGTTATGACTCCACACAAAGCGAAGGAATCTACTCCATCTCTTCCCTTGTCTAGGGGCGTTCGACTTTCCACGCCAAGGTCCACACTCCATCCCCCTTTCTTATAGAGCAATCGATTTTCAGAAGCCGAGCGAATATAGTGTGGATCTCGCTTCGCAGGAAAATTTGAACGTCTCTAGGCTGGGGGAGGTGGGATGGACTCACCTTCGCCTTGCATGAAAAGTCATTACGCAAGGGTGAAGGTGTGGGATAATCACAGATTTCTACATATGTATATGTGTAATATACAAGGTGGTTCAAAATAACTTTTTGTCCTTAAAAATACGTACTTTTGGCCATATTCTGAGACGATTTTTGCTTTGTCAAAAATTTGTCCGAAGCTTCGTTTTTAAGTTATAAAAAAAAATAGCATATCTCAAGTCGAGTACGGAAGGTAAGCAGGGGCGACGCGCTCACCGATGCATGTGAGTGCTTACGCGCCTGTTAGACTCAACAGTCACACGACAATATGCACGCCTACAGTATACATTCGAATTTTTTCTCGCGCGCGCGCGCACACATGCATTTAAATATCTTTTAATAGTTTTATCTTGAAGTTGATATTTTTTTAAATAATCTGATATCTGCGTAAAGTTTTACCTTTGTAATGGAAATTCATTGAAATAAATTTTTATTTTGGACAATAATCCGACGTAAAATTGTTTATCCGTTTTTCTCCAGAAGCTGGAGCGTTATCAAAATTATCGAATCTCTATAATGTATTTAATAGTTTATACTCTTTAACTCGTAATTAGTTTCGGTTTATTCATGTTATTAACTGTAAGTGTCAAGAAGCATAATCGCGTTTCTCACAAGAAACGTTTTACGTATGTTTCTTAAAACGCGATTTGCAAATACTTATGTCGACTTCGCATTATTATTTTGTTTGATTCTACATTTGTATAAAAAACTCTTTAACACTTGGCACTTTTTTTAGAATCATACAAAGTAAAATGACTATAATGCTTTGGTATCATTTTCAAGTTAAGGGGATCCTAAAGCCCGAACTCCGACGAAATCACCAGAGATCGCTGTTTTATCAGCGCATCGACATATCTTTATATACTACCACACCAATATCTCACGCAACCTATGATACACGCAGTCGTCGCATGTTCGTGTCAATTTTTGTATAACAAATTCGTCGCGATAAAGCGTCTAAGTCTAATTCTAAGAATTCAACGTTATTTGTTCGTGCAAATTTGTACGTGTCTGTGGATTACTATTTTGTAAGTACAGATTGCAAAACTTTCGTATCAAGCAAATATTGTCACTACTTGACAGCTTGAGACGCCATATTACACTAAGAAATGGTAAAAAATATATCAATTTCGAAATGTTTGGTTGGTCATTCTCCATGACATAAACTCCACTTTATAGACACGTATTTATGCGTATATTTTAATCCTGGAAAAGGATTTTTGAATCTGTGAAAGAGAAAAAAGTATTTGTTATCCAAAGAGATATATATATGATTTAGTCGGTAAAAGACGACTTTAGGATCCCCTTAAAGTTAGTAATAATTAATGTAGATAACTGAATGAGTGAATAAGTGCATAGGAATGAAAGAGAGAGACACAAATCTTGTTTGTGTAACGATAAAAGTATTTAGCTTGCTTAGAATATAAATAAGTCATGCAGTGCTACATGAGGAAAATGTATAGCATATATTAAGGCAGAAAATGAAATATACTTAAAATATTGAAGCAGTGAATCGAGCATTTTGAATATATTTCTTGGCAGATTTTATGATAAGCGCGATGCGGAAGACGCATTAGATGCGATGGATGGAAGGCTTTTGGACGGTAGGGAACTCCGAGTCCAAATGGCACGGTACGGACGTCCGACGTCTCCGCATCGTAGTCGTGGAAGTCGTCGTCGTGGAAGGTGAGTTTCTGTTTTTATTTTAGAACGTACAAATAGGGTGTGTTCCATTTAACGTTCACAATGCTCATCACGGAATCATTTCATCCTTGTCATCGTTTATCAAATGTTAAACAAGGACGAACGATGCTCGCGAGCGTTGCGAGCGTTAAGTGGAACGCAGCCATAGTAGAACAAAAGAGGGAAGGGAGGGCGTAAGAGAAGGGGGAATGGAGGAGTGGAACGAATAAATTATTTTTCAGTGCACAAATATTTTGTTTATTAGAGAATTTTCGATTATTTGTTTACAGATCACGAAGTAGAAGTAGAGATCGCAGGCGTTCGCGATCTCGATCTCGTAGTAGGTCGCGTAGCCGTGACAGAGACCGCAGGCGCTCTTACAGCCGCAGCCGTAGTCGCTCTCGTTCGGATAGCAAGAGCTCACGTGGCAAATCACGCTCGCGTAGCAAATCTCAGGACAGGCAAAAAGACAGTCGTTCCAAATCCAGGTAAGAATTGCCTCGGTTAATTTCGAGATAAAAAAATAAGTTTTCACGCGTTTTATTAAATCGTTGAAACGTTTTTCTCTCATGATTGATCAATTGTTACGTATGTTTTCAGGGACTGAACTAATTGAAGAGTGTGCGAGAGGATAAGAATGAATGCGCGCGTATCCAACGAGTGCCGAATAATCTATATTGAGATTGAAAAAAAAAAAGGTATTCCATTACCCTCTATAGCAACACTCGCACGCTTCTTCACGTTCTTCTATCATTTAAATACATACATGTTAAACAAATATGTATATATATGTATATGTATATATATATATGTGTGTATATATATATATATATATATTTATTTGAATCAATACTATGGATTTCACATCAATTTGGATACGTGACTAGTTTCTCTATAACATGAATATTCTTTTTTTTTCTTATATACTTCTTTATTCGCGCTATATACATAGTTTTGACTGTTACACCGCTCCTGTTTCATGATCAAATTAATTAATAAAAATTTAATACATTTCTGCTCGCGTGATCTAACTTTGAATTGTTCTTCGTATTTCAATAAGAAATTCTAGTTGGTAAATTTTATGATATAAGATTTTATGTATTATCCATTTCATAAAACTAAGAATCTACATGTATCATTCGCTATATTTTTGGTTAAGATCAATATTACAAACTGGAAGTAAAGAGGTCTTTACGATATTTTATTCTTCTACTTTTTGAATTATTATCTATTTTTTATCAGTATATTATAGTGTTACGCTGATAAAACTCAGTACATACTTTCAAATAATGTTGACAAACATTATTTGCGGATAAAATTTACTTGGAAATTTTTAGGTACACATTGTAAGTAATGAGCATTTTACAGCTGACTCTTTTTGAATGATTCAAAATTCAGAAAATGAATGTAGAAGAATTATGCTATGAGATGTTAACTTTGCGAATAATATTCGAATTAATATTATTAATAGCTTATATTTTCATTAATATTGATAAGATTATAATTTTGCTGATCAATTAGCCAGTTAATTAATATGCGACGAAATTAATTATATTTGTATTAATCTAAAATATCAATTGCGCCATTTTATACATATCAAGACAATTGATTTTAAGTATGATGTAAGTGTTTATATGATCATTTTTTAAGCTTTTACAAGAAAAAAAAATAAGAGAACCATTGATGTGACAATAGTGAATAATATGGTCATTTTTATGTAAGATAAAATACAAATATAATTTCTTGAAAGCTTAAAATACAACAAATTGATTGCAAAATTGAAAAAATATTTCGATAACTTTCTTAACGTCCCACAAATAATGTTTGCCAACAATCTTTAGGTGTACTAACAAGGAAAGTTTCACAACTGTCCGGAACCGATTTGATTCTCCATGAAATTGTTGTTAAACATGAAAATCTAAGAGACATGTATTTTTTTATACATGCGCTAACTCATATTTAAGGGGTGAAACCTCTGAAGAAAAACGGTATTTCTATTTCGAGCCGAATACTGTCGGAGGTATAAAAGATAGAAAAAAGTTTTTGGTAATTATGCAGTATAAGGGACTATTCTCCAATGACCTTGACATATGTTGTTAAGGTCATGACCCCGAGTGACCTTGAACAAATTTTAGCCGTCGCTCGTTGTTCGTTAAAAAGTTATTAATTAAAAAAGTTCTTCAATAAAACCTAACTTTTGGACATGACTGCGCTTCAATGAGACAAATTCCCTGCTTTAACAGTGCAAAATATTTTCTTATATAATTTTTGTGTCTTTAGAACACAGAGAATTTCTATTTTTAAAGCAGAGAATTTGTATTTTTAAAAGCATAGAATATGCGTTTTAAAGGAAAAAAAATGTAGTTTTAAAGCAAAGAATTTGTGTTTGTTGTGTATGTTGCAAAACGGGGTTATGACCTTGACAACATATGTCAAGGTCAAGGTCATTGAAGGATGGTCCCTTATACTGCATAATTACCAAATTTTTTAAACAAAAGTTGTATGGTTTCAAAAGTACTTCAATGTTGTGAAGAAAAAAAAATTATTTTTCATTTTTTTATACTTCCGATATTCGGCTCGAAATAAAAGTACCGTTTTTTTTTTTAAATGGATATTTCACCCCTTAAACATGAGTTAGCGCACGTATAAAAAAATACGTGTCTCTCTTTTAGATTTTCATGTTTAACAACATATTTTATGGAGAATCAAATCGGTTCCGGACAATTGTGAAACTTCCCTTGTAAGTTCAAAGGAAATCTTAATAACTGAGAATGGATTCAAAGTTTTAGGTTTATTTTCACGCACGACAATACATTTCTAGAAGTAAGTTTTGCGTTGATAGTCAATCGTCTATGTAAGTTTGCACTTCGTAGATTCATCTGTAATAAAGCGCAGTGAATTGCTAAGAAGACAAAACTGCCTACATATTCTTTGTTTTTCCTTTGTGAATTTTAACGTGTAAATGGACGATCCATCTAAGTTATTTATCAAAATAACTTTTTAATTACAATGTAATTATTAGGAACGGAGTATTATATAAAGTAGCTTTTACTAGAATATAGATCTTTTCCAGACACTATTAAAATAGTTGTCGCTGCTTATTCAGCTTTACTAATAAGGAAGATAATCATGTAAACATCTTATTAGTCTTGTACAATACGAGAATAACAAAATATTTAGGTAAAATATTTGTATTAGGCATATATATACAGTGTGTCAAAAATGGTCGAGACCCCGAATTTACTCGGGAGGATGACGTTTTTGAAAGAAATGTTTCAGACAAAAAGTTGTAAGATATAATAAAATCCAGTAAGGTATGAAAAGATTTATTTACAGATCTTATCAGTAAGAATCAGTAAGTTTGATCTTCGATGGCGTCGTCAAGGTCAGGTCAAGATCAAATCGATTTTTTTAAATAGTACACCCTATTTTTGATGCCAAAATCTTATAGCTGGTGTCAAGAGCTTTTCAAAACACTATACTAAAGTTATTTTTTATTAAGTACTTTTCGAGTTATAAGGCTTGAAAGTTACAGTACCGGCATTGACATTACGCAAGGTGTCCAACCAACGGCTAAAAGGTTGTTCATTTTAAAAAATCAATGTGACCTTGATCTGACCTTGGCGACGCCACTCAAGGTCAAACTGATAAGATCTGTAAATAAATCTTTTTATACCTTACAACTTTTGTCTCAAACATTTCTTTCAATAACGTTATCCTCCCGAGTAAATCCGGAGTTCTGATCTTTTTGAACACCTTGTATAAACACACAGGGTGATTCAGAACAACCCCATTAAAGATGTATTTCCTGACTGAATTCTGAAACGATTTTTCTTCTACAAAAATTTTATTTCATGCTTACTTTTTGAGTTCTTAAAAGATAAAGTTAACAAATTACAGGTCGTGTACAGAAGGTAAGCAGGGGGGGCACACTCATCGTCCGACGTGAGCGATTACGAGGGATTACAGGCGAATTACGAGCGATTACGGGGGAATTACGACACTCGTTGTTATCAGCTGTCTTAAGGGGATCCTAAAACCTTCTATATTATCAACTAAGTAAACCATATAATTTTTGTATAACAATTACTTTTTCTTTTTTATAGATTCGAAAATCCTTGTTTAGGATTAAAATATACGCATTAATACGTGTCCGTGAGGCGGTGTTTATGTCGAAAACGTCAAAAAATTTCAAAATTGAGATCTACCTTTTCTTAGTCCAATATGGCGTTCTAGAGCTGTCATATCGTGATCACAATATTTATTAATATCTGGAGACACGGTAGTGTCTTGGCGCTAAGACATTGAATAATTTATAATTATTCAATTTTAAAATTAATAATAAAACGTTTCCGATAATTTACAACAAAATT